>NW_026777658.1:0-151614 GCF_028023285.1 Balaenoptera ricei
TGGCACAAGGAGAAGAGAAATGAGGTGCGTTTTAGAAACCTTTCCCCATCACATGGTTGTACCATCTTTTTGTTTTCTCATGCATGTTTTCGATGTAGGAAGATGCCCTGGAACCTGGAGATTTGGGACCCATGCGATGGGTACCACGCAGTATTACTTTAAAGGGTCTGCGTTTGCTCACCCAACCTCACCAAACCTCTCAGCCCAAGAGTGTCCACCCTTATGTCTCATCCAGCTGTGGGTCTAGATATGGTCAATCCAGGTTGCATCACAGCCCCTGAACGCATTGTGTAAGAATTTCTCTCTCTTTCACTGTCTTTGTTTCATGGGTTTTTCGAAGTTATTTATTTTTATAATGGGGTTTAGCTGCTTTTCACTGCTGTGTTTATGCCGCTTTACACCCACTTGACACACTAACAGAGAGATATCAATACATAGGTTTTAAGATTATTACTAGTCAGATATATTCTTGTGCGGTGAATAGGGCGTGTTGAGTCCAGTTCTCTGAGCAAGGAGTAGGTCTTGTCTATTACATATTGGGTTTATGGAACGGTATCTGAGCTAATTTGAAACCCTTGTTTTATGTATCACCCCACCTCACCTTTCCCGTTAAGCAGCCATAGTGTGTTTTCTGCATGTGTGACTCTGTTCTGTTTTGTAATTCAGTTCAAGTGTAACGGTTTTTACATTCCCTCTATAAGTGATACCTTATGAGAAGTGTCCTTTTCTGTGTGACTTATTTCACTTAGAATCGTCGTACCTAAATCCACTCATCATGCTGCTCCTAGCCTTATGACATTGATTTCATGGCTGAGTGATATTCCATTGTACATAAGGACCACAACTTCTTTATCATTTTTCTGTTTCCTGGGATATTGAAGGTGGAATGAAGTGGAGGTCCTTGTCAACAGAGCAGCCCTATACTTTGGGGTGCTTGTGTCTTGCTGATTTTTCATTTTCCCAATTTATACCCCCATGAGTGGAAGTGCCCTATGCTCTCTAAGCTGTGTTTTTTAGATGTTTCAGGACACACCGTACACTCCTCCAGAGTGGCTGTTGGCAATTTACATCCCGCCCATCAGTGTAGCAAGGCTCCCATTTCTCCATGGCCTGTCCTGCATTTCTGGTTTTGAGACTTTTTTCAGCATGGCCCTTTTGACCGATGGGTAGCGAGTCTTCTTTGTAGCCCTGATTTGCCTTTCCAGGTTGCTTGGTTGGCCAAAAAGGGCGTATGCGTTTTTTCCTGAATATATTCAGGAAAAAACGCATACGCCCTTTTTGGCCAAGGGCATCATTGTCAACGTTTTGCCGCTTTTCATGTGCTTTAAAGGCGATTCGAATCTACCTCCTGAAATCTGTTTCCTGCAATTCTGCCTTGATTTCAAATCCTCTTCTTTGCCTTCCCTCAATATATTTGTGGACGAGAGTTATCATTTATAACTCTGCAGGTTTGTGAATTGCAGTGCCCTGATCTCCATTTTACAACTCGCTTTTTTGGGAGCTGGCCGCAAAAGCGCAGGATGGCTTCAGGCCCTGTTCTGGTTCCGGGGGGTGGGGAGGATGAGCCTGTGGTTAATTCTTCTTCCTGATGGGAAAATAGAGTGACCTGTGCCTGTCCCAACACCAAGAGCTAGTCTCTCACTGGTTCCCCGTCTACCCGTTCATCCTCAGGACAAATTGCAACCTGTACGGAACAGGAGGGTAAAGGTGCTGATGCTCCAAGTAGGGAGATTGTTAGTAAAGCGGCTGGAATGGCGAACCCGGGCACAAGGAGAAGAGAAATGAGGTGCGTTTTAGAAACCTTTCCCCATCACATGGTGTACCATCTTTTTGTTTTCTCATGCATGTTTTCGATGTAGGAAGATGCCCTGGAACCTGGAGATTGGGACCCATGCGATGGGTACCACGCAGTATTACTTTAAAGGGTCTGCGTTTGCTCACCCAACCTCACCAAACCTCTCAGCCCCAAGAGTGTCCACCCTTATGTCTCATCCAGCTGTGGGTCTAGATATGGTCAATCCAGGTTGCATCACAGCCCCTGAACGCATTGTGTAAGAATTTCTCTCTCTTTCACTGTCTTTGTTTCATGGGTTTTTCGAAGTTATTTATTTTTATAATGGGGTTTAGCTGCTTTTCACTGCTGTGTTTATGCCGCTTTATACCCACTTGACACACTAACAGAGAGATATCAATACATAGGTTTTAAGATTATTACTAGTCAGATATATTCTTGTGCGGTGAATAGGGCGTGTTGAGTCCAGTTCTCTGAGCAAGGAGTAGGTCTTGTCTATTACATATTGGGTTTATGGAACGGTATCTGAGCTAATTTGAAACCCTTGTTTTATGTATCACCCCACCTCACCTTTCCCGTTAAGCAGCCATAGTGTGTTTTCTGCATGTGTGACTCTGTTCTGTTTTGTAATTCAGTTCAAGTGTAACGGTTTTTACATTCCCTCTATAAGTGATACCTTATGAGAAGTGTCCTTTTCTGTGTGACTTATTTCACTTAGAATCGTCGTACCTAAATCCACTCATCATGCTGCTCCTAGCCTTATGACATTGATTTCATGGCTGAGTGATATTCCATTGTACATAAGGACCACAACTTCTTTATCCATTTTTCTCTTCCTGGGATATTGAAGGTGGAATGAAGTGGAGGTCCTTGTCAACAGAGCAGCCCTATACTTTGGGGTGCTTGTGTCTTGCTGATTTTCATTTTCCCAATTTATACCCCCATGAGTGGAAGTGCCCTATGCTCTCTAAGCTGTGTTTTTTAGATGTTTCAGGACACACCGTACACTCCTCCAGAGTGGCTGTTGGCAATTTACATCCCGCCCATCAGTGTAGCAAGGCTCCCATTTCTCCATGGCCTGTCCTGCATTTCTGGTTTTGAGACTTTTTTCAGCATGGCCCTTTTGACCGATGGGTAGCGAGTCTTCTTTGTAGCCCTGATTTGCCTTTCCAGGTTGCTTGGTTGGCCAAAAAGGGCGTATGCGTTTTTTCCTGAATATATTCAGGAAAAAACGCATACGCCCTTTTTGGCCAAGGGCATCATTGTCAACGTTTTGCCGCTTTTCATGTGCTTTAAAGGCGATTCGAATGTACCTCCTGAAATCTGTTTCCTGCAATTCTGCCTTGATTTCAAATCCTCTTCTTTGCCTTCCCTCAATATATTTGTGGACGAGAGTTATCATTTATAACTCTGCAGGTTGTGAATTGCAGTGCCCTGAAGCTCCATTTTACAACTCGCATTTTTGGGAGCTGGCCGCAAAAGCGCAGGATGGCTTCAGGCCCTGTTCTGGTTCCGGGGGGGAGGATGAGCCTGTGGTTAATTCTTCTTCCTGATGGGAAAATAGAGTGACCTGTGCCTGTCCCAACACCAAGAGCTAGTCTCTCACTGGTTCCCCGTCTACCCGTCATCCTCAGGACAAATTGCAACCTGTACGGAACAGGAGGTAAAGGTGCTGATGCTCCAAGTAGGGAGATTGTTAGTAAAGCGGCTGGAATGGCGAACCCGGGCACAAGGAGAAGAGAAATGAGGTGCGTTTTAGAAACCTTTCCCCATCACATGGTGTACCATCTTTTGTTTTCTCATGCATGTTTTCGATGTAGGAAGATGCCCTTGAACCTGGAGATTTGGGACCCATGCGATGGGTACCACGCAGTATTACTTTAAAGGGTCTGCGTTTGCTCACCCAACCTCACCAAACCTCTCAGCCCCAAGAGTGTCCACCCTTATGTCTCATCCAGCTGTGGGTCTAGATATGGTCAATCCAGGTTGCATCACAGCCCTGAACGCATTGTGTAAGAATTTCTCTCTCTTTCACTGTCTTTGTTTCATGGGTTTTTCGAAGTTATTTATTTTTATAATGGGGTTTAGCTGCTTTTCACTGCTGTGTTTATGCCGCTTTACACCCACTTGACACACTAACAGAGAGATATCAATACATAGGTTTTAAGATTATTACTAGTCAGATATATTCTTGTGCGGTGAATAGGGCGTGTTGAGTCCAGTTCTCTGAGCAAGGAGTAGGTCTTGTCTATTACATATTGGGTTTATGGAACGGTATCTGAGCTAATTTGAAACCCTTGTTTTATGTATCACCCCACCTCACCTTTCCCGTTAAGCAGCCATAGTGTGTTTTCTGCATGTGTGACTCTGTTCTGTTTTGTAATTCAGTTCAAGTGTAACGGTTTTTACATTCCCTCTATAAGTGATACCTTATGAGAAGTGTCCTTTTCTGTGTGACTTATTTCACTTAGAATCGTCGTACCTAAATCCACTCATCATGCTGCTCCTAGCCTTATGACATTGATTTCATGGCTGAGTGATATTCCATTGTACATAAGGACCACAACTTCTTTATCCATTTTTCTCTTTCCTGGGATATTGAAGGTGGAATGAAGTGGAGGTCCTTGTCAACAGAGCAGCCCTATACTTTGGGGTGCTTGTGTCTTGCTGATTTTTCATTTTCCCAATTTATACCCCCATGAGTGGAAGTGCCCTATGCTCTCTAAGCTGTGTTTTTTAGATGTTTCAGGACACACCGTACACTCCTCCAGAGTGGCTGTTGGCAATTTACATCCCGCCCATCAGTGTAGCAAGGCTCCCATTTCTCCATGGCCTGTCCTGCATTTCTGGTTTTGAGACTTTTTTCAGCATGGCCCTTTTGACCGATGGGTAGCGAGTCTTCTTTGTAGCCCTGATTTGCCTTTCCAGGTTGCTTGGTTGGCCAAAAAGGGCGTATGCGTTTTTTCCTGAATATATTCAGGAAAAAACGCATACGCCCTTTTTGGCCAAGGGCATCATTGTCAACGTTTTGCCGCTTTTCATGTGCTTTAAAGGCAATTCGAATGTACCTCCTGAAATCTGTTTCCTGCAATTCTGCCTTGATTTCAAATCCTCTTCTTTGCCTTCCCTCAATATATTTGTGGACGAGAGTTATCATTTATAACTCTGCAGGTTTGTGAATTGCAGTGCCCTGAAGCTCCATTTTACAACTCGCATTTTTGGGAGCTGGCCGCAAAAGCGCAGGATGGCTTCAGGCCCTGTTCTGGTTCCGGGGGGGGAGGATGAGCCTGTGGTTAATTCTTCTTCCTGATGGGAAAATAGAGTGACCTGTGCCTGTCCCAACACCAAGAGCTAGTCTCTCACTGGTTCCCCGTCTACCCGTTCATCCTCAGGACAAATTGCAACCTGTACGGAACAGGAGGGTAAAGGTGCTGATGCTCCAAGTAGGGAGATTGTTAGTAAAGCGGCTGGAATGGCGAACCCGGGCACAAGGAGAAGAGAAATGAGGTGCGTTTTAGAAACCTTTCCCCATCACATGGTGTACCATCTTTTTGTTTTCTCATGCATGTTTTCGATGTAGGAAGATGCCCTTGAACCTGGAGATTTGGGACCCATGCGATGGGTACCACGCAGTATTACTTTAAAGGGTCTGCGTTTGCTCACCCAACCTCACCAAACCTCTCAGCCCCAAGAGTGTCCACCCTTATGTCTCATCCAGCTGTGGGTCTAGATATGGTCAATCCAGGTTGCATCACAGCCCCTGAACGCATTGTGTAAGAATTTCTCTCTCTTTCACTGTCTTTGTTTCATGGGTTTTTCGAAGTTATTTATTTTTATAATGGGGTTTAGCTGCTTTTCACTGCTGTGTTTATGCCGCTTTACACCCACTTGACACACTAACAGAGAGATATCAATACATAGGTTTTAAGATTATTACTAGTCAGATATATTCTTGTGCGGTGAATAGGGCGTGTTGAGTCCAGTTCTCTGAGCAAGGAGTAGGTCTTGTCTATTACATATTGGGTTTATGGAACGGTATCTGAGCTAATTTGAAACCCTTGTTTTATGTATCACCCCACCTCACCTTTCCCGTTAAGCAGCCATAGTGTGTTTTCTGCATGTGTGACTCTGTTCTGTTTTGTAATTCAGTTCAAGTGTAACGGTTTTTACATTCCCTCTATAAGTGATACCTTATGAGAAGTGTCCTTTTCTGTGTGACTTATTTCACTTAGAATCGTCGTACCTAAATCCACTCATCATGCTGCTCCTAGCCTTATGACATTGATTTCATGGCTGAGTGATATTCCATTGTACATAAGGACCACAACTTCTTTATCCATTTTTCTCTTTCCTGGGATATTGAAGGTGGAATGAAGTGGAGGTCCTTGTCAACAGAGCAGCCCTATAATTTGGGGTGCTTGTGTCTTGCTGATTTTTCATTTTCCCAATTTATACCCCCATGAGTGGAAGTGCCCTATGCTCTCTAAGCTGTGTTTTTTAGATGTTTCAGGACACACCGTACACTCCTCCAGAGTGGCTGTTGGCAATTTACATCCCGCCCATCAGTGTAGCAAGGCTCCCATTTCTCCATGGCCTGTCCTGCATTTCTGGTTTTGAGACTTTTTTCAGCATGGCCCTTTTGACCGATGGATAGCGAGTCTTCTTTGTAGCCCTGATTTGCCTTTCCAGGTTGCTTGGTTGGCCAAAAAGGGCGTATGCGTTTTTTCCTGAATATATTCAGGAAAAAACGCATACGCCCTTTTTGGCCAAGGGCATCATTGTCAACGTTTTGCCGCTTTTCATGTGCTTTAAAGGCGATTCGAATCTACCTCCTGAAATCTGTTTCCTGCAATTCTGCCTTGATTTCAAATCCTCTTCTTTGCCTTCCCTCAATATATTTGTGGACGAGAGTTATCATTTATAACTCTGCAGGTTTGTGAATTGCAGTGCCCTGAAGCTCCATTTTACAACTCGCATTTTTGGGAGCTGGCCGCAAAAGCGCAGGATGGCTTCAGGCCCTGTTCTGGTTCCGGGGGGGGAGGATGAGCCTGTGGTTAATTCTTCTTCCTGATGGGAAAATAGAGTGACCTGTGCCTGTCCCAACACCAAGAGCTAGTCTCTCACTGGTTCCCCGTCTACCCGTTCATCCTCAGGACAAATTGCAACCTGTACGGAACAGGAGGGTAAAGGTGCTGATGCTCCAAGTAGGGAGATTGTTAGTAAAGCGGCTGGAATGGCGAACCCGGGCACAAGGAGAAGAGAAATGAGGTGCGTTTTAGAAACCTTTCCCCATCACATGGTGTACCATCTTTTTGTTTTCTCATGCATGTTTTCGATGTAGGAAGATGCCCTGGAACCTGGAGATTTGGGACCCATGCGATGGGTACCACGCAGTATTACTTTAAAGGGTCTGCGTTTGCTCACCCAACCTCACCAAACCTCTCAGCCCCAAGAGTGTCCACCCTTATGTCTCATCCAGCTGTGGGTCTAGATATGGTCAATCCAGGTTGCATCACAGCCCCTGAACGCATTGTGTAAGAATTTCTCTCTCTTTCACTGTCTTTGTTTCATGGGTTTTTCGAAGTTATTTATTTTTATAATGGGGTTTAGCTGCTTTTCACTGCTGTGTTTATGCCGCTTTACACCCACTTGACACACTAACAGAGAGATATCAATACATAGGTTTTAAGATTATTACTAGTCAGATATATTCTTGTGCGGTGAATAGGGCGTGTTGAGTCCAGTTCTCTGAGCAAGGAGTAGGTCTTGTCTATTACATATTGGGTTTATGGAACGGTATCTGAGCTAATTTGAAACCCTTGTTTTATGTATCACCCCACCTCACCTTTCCCGTTAAGCAGCCATAGTGTGTTTTCTGCATGTGTGACTCTGTTCTGTTTTGTAATTCAGTTCAAGTGTAACGGTTTTTACATTCCCTCTATAAGTGATACCTTATGAGAAGTGTCCTTTTCTGTGTGACTTATTTCACTTAGAATCGTCGTACCTAAATCCACTCATCATGCTGCTCCTAGCCTTATGACATTGATTTCATGGCTGAGTGATATTCCATTGTACATAAGGACCACAACTTCTTTATCCATTTTTCTGTTTCCTGGGATATTGAAGGTGGAATGAAGTGGAGGTCCTTGTCAACAGAGCAGCCCTATACTTTGGGGTGCTTGTGTCTTGCTGATTTTTCATTTTCCCAATTTATACCCCCATGAGTGGAAGTGCCCTATGCTCTCTAAGCTGTGTTTTTTAGATGTTTCAGGACACACCGTACACTCCTCCAGAGTGGCTGTTGGCAATTTACATCCCGCCCATCAGTGTAGCAAGGCTCCCATTTCTCCATGGCCTGTCCTGCATTTCTGGTTTTGAGACTTTTTTCAGCATGGCCCTTTTGACCGATGGGTAGCGAGTCTTCTTTGTAGCCCTGATTTGCCTTTCCAGGTTGCTTGGTTGGCCAAAAAGGGCGTATGCGTTTTTTCCTGAATATATTCAGGAAAAAACGCATACGCCCTTTTTGGCCAAGGGCATCATTGTCAACGTTTTGCCGCTTTTCATGTGCTTTAAAGGCGATTCGAATCTACCTCCTGAAATCTGTTTCCTGCAATTCTGCCTTGATTTCAAATCCTCTTCTTTGCCTTCCCTCAATATATTTGTGGACGAGAGTTATCATTTATAACTCTGCAGGTTTGTGAATTGCAGTGCCCTGAATCTCCATTTTACAACTCGCTTTTTTGGGAGCTGGCCGCAAAAGCGCAGGATGGCTTCAGGCCCTGTTCTGGTTCCGGGGGGTGGGGAGGATGAGCCTGTGGTTAATTCTTCTTCCTGATGGGAAAATAGAGTGACCTGTGCCTGTCCCAACACCAAGAGCTAGTCTCTCACTGGTTCCCCGTCTACCCGTTCATCCTCAGGACAAATTGCAACCTGTACGGAACAGGAGGGTAAAGGTGCTGATGCTCCAAGTAGGGAGATTGTTAGTAAAGCGGCTGGAATGGCGAACCCGGGCACAAGGAGAAGAGAAATGAGGTGCGTTTTAGAAACCTTTCCCCATCACATGGTGTACCATCTTTTTGTTTTCTCATGCATGTTTTCGATGTAGGAAGATGCCCTGGAAACTGGAGATTTGGGACCCATGCGATGGGTACCACGCAGTATTACTTTAAAGGGTCTGCGTTTGCTCACCCAACCTCACCAAACCTCTCAGCCCCAAGAGTGTCCACCCTTATGTCTCATCCAGCTGTGGGTCTAGATATGGTCAATCCAGGTTGCATCACAGCCCCTGAACGCATTGTGTAAGAATTTCTCTCTCTTTCACTGTCTTTGTTTCATGGGTTTTTCGAAGTTATTTATTTTTATAATGGGGTTTAGCTGCTTTTCACTGCTGTGTTTATGCCGCTTTATACCCACTTGACACACTAACAGAGAGATATCAATACATAGGTTTTAAGATTATTACTAGTCAGATATATTCTTGTGCGGTGAATAGGGCGTGTTGAGTCCAGTTCTCTGAGCAAGGAGTAGGTCTTGTCTATTACATATTGGGTTTATGGAACGGTATCTGAGCTAATTTGAAACCCTTGTTTTATGTATCACCCCACCTCACCTTTCCCGTTAAGCAGCCATAGTGTGTTTTCTGCATGTGTGACTCTGTTCTGTTTTGTAATTCAGTTCAAGTGTAACGGTTTTTACATTCCCTCTATAAGTGATACCTTATGAGAAGTGTCCTTTTCTGTGTGACTTATTTCACTTAGAATCGTCGTACCTAAATCCACTCATCATGCTGCTCCTAGCCTTATGACATTGATTTCATGGCTGAGTGATATTCCATTGTACATAAGGACCACAACTTCTTTATCCATTTTTCTCTTTCCTGGGATATTGAAGGTGGAATGAAGTGGAGGTCCTTGTCAACAGAGCAGCCCTATACTTTGGGGTGCTTGTGTCTTGCTGATTTTTCATTTTCCCAATTTATACCCCCATGAGTGGAAGTGCCCTATGCTCTCTAAGCTGTGTTTTTTAGATGTTTCAGGACACACCGTACACTCCTCCAGAGTGGCTGTTGGCAATTTACATCCCGCCCATCAGTGTAGCAAGGCTCCCATTTCTCCATGGCCTGTCCTGCATTTCTGGTTTTGAGACTTTTTTCAGCATGGCCCTTTTGACCGATGGGTAGCGAGTCTTCTTTGTAGCCCTGATTTGCCTTTCCAGGTTGCTTGGTTGGCCAAAAAGGGCGTATGCGTTTTTTCCTGAATATATTCAGGAAAAAACGCATACGCCCTTTTTGGCCAAGGGCATCATTGTCAACGTTTTGCCGCTTTTCATGTGCTTTAAAGGCGATTCGAATGTACCTCCTGAAATCTGTTTCCTGCAATTCTGCCTTGATTTCAAATCCTCTTCTTTGCCTTCCCTCAATATATTTGTGGACGAGAGTTATCATTTATAACTCTGCAGGTTTGTGAATTGCAGTGCCCTGAAGCTCCATTTTACAACTCGCATTTTTGGGAGCTGGCCGCAAAAGCGCAGGATGGCTTCAGGCCCTGTTCTGGTTCCGGGGGGGGAGGATGAGCCTGTGGTTAATTCTTCTTCCTGATGGGAAAATAGAGTGACCTGTGCCTGTCCCAACACCAAGAGCTAGTCTCTCACTGGTTCCCCGTCTACCCGTTCATCCTCAGGACAAATTGCAACCTGTACGGAACAGGAGGGTAAAGGTGCTGATGCTCCAAGTAGGGAGATTGTTAGTAAAGCGGCTGGAATGGCGAACCCGGGCACAAGGAGAAGAGAAATGAGGTGCGTTTTAGAAACCTTTCCCCATCACATGGTGTACCATCTTTTTGTTTTCTCATGCATGTTTTCGATGTAGGAAGATGCCCTTGAACCTGGAGATTTGGGACCCATGCGATGGGTACCACGCAGTATTACTTTAAAGGGTCTGCGTTTGCTCACCCAACCTCACCAAACCTCTCAGCCCCAAGAGTGTCCACCCTTATGTCTCATCCAGCTGTGGGTCTAGATATGGTCAATCCAGGTTGCATCACAGCCCCTGAACGCATTGTGTAAGAATTTCTCTCTCTTTCACTGTCTTTGTTTCATGGGTTTTTCGAAGTTATTTATTTTTATAATGGGGTTTAGCTGCTTTTCACTGCTGTGTTTATGCCGCTTTACACCCACTTGACACACTAACAGAGAGATATCAATACATAGGTTTTAAGATTATTACTAGTCAGATATATTCTTGTGCGGTGAATAGGGCGTGTTGAGTCCAGTTCTCTGAGCAAGGAGTAGGTCTTGTCTATTACATATTGGGTTTATGGAACGGTATCTGAGCTAATTTGAAACCCTTGTTTTATGTATCACCCCACCTCACCTTTCCCGTTAAGCAGCCATAGTGTGTTTTCTGCATGTGTGACTCTGTTCTGTTTTGTAATTCAGTTCAAGTGTAACGGTTTTTACATTCCCTCTATAAGTGATACCTTATGAGAAGTGTCCTTTTCTGTGTGACTTATTTCACTTAGAATCGTCGTACCTAAATCCACTCATCATGCTGCTCCTAGCCTTATGACATTGATTTCATGGCTGAGTGATATTCCATTGTACATAAGGACCACAACTTCTTTATCCATTTTTCTCTTTCCTGGGATATTGAAGGTGGAATGAAGTGGAGGTCCTTGTCAACAGAGCAGCCCTATACTTTGGGGTGCTTGTGTCTTGCTGATTTTTCATTTTCCCAATTTATACCCCCATGAGTGGAAGTGCCCTATGCTCTCTAAGCTGTGTTTTTTAGATGTTTCAGGACACACCGTACACTCCTCCAGAGTGGCTGTTGGCAATTTACATCCCGCCCATCAGTGTAGCAAGGCTCCCATTTCTCCATGGCCTGTCCTGCATTTCTGGTTTTGAGACTTTTTTCAGCATGGCCCTTTTGACCGATGGGTAGCGAGTCTTCTTTGTAGCCCTGATTTGCCTTTCCAGGTTGCTTGGTTGGCCAAAAAGGGCGTATGCGTTTTTTCCTGAATATATTCAGGAAAAAACGCATACGCCCTTTTTGGCCAAGGGCATCATTGTCAACGTTTTGCCGCTTTTCATGTGCTTTAAAGGCAATTCGAATGTACCTCCTGAAATCTGTTTCCTGCAATTCTGCCTTGATTTCAAATCCTCTTCTTTGCCTTCCCTCAATATATTTGTGGACGAGAGTTATCATTTATAACTCTGCAGGTTTGTGAATTGCAGTGCCCTGAAGCTCCATTTTACAACTCGCATTTTTGGGAGCTGGCCGCAAAAGCGCAGGATGGCTTCAGGCCCTGTTCTGGTTCCGGGGGGGGAGGATGAGCCTGTGGTTAATTCTTCTTCCTGATGGGAAAATAGAGTGACCTGTGCCTGTCCCAACACCAAGAGCTAGTCTCTCACTGGTTCCCCGTCTACCCGTTCATCCTCAGGACAAATTGCAACCTGTACGGAACAGGAGGGTAAAGGTGCTGATGCTCCAAGTAGGGAGATTGTTAGTAAAGCGGCTGGAATGGCGAACCCGGGCACAAGGAGAAGAGAAATGAGGTGCGTTTTAGAAACCTTTCCCCATCACATGGTGTACCATCTTTTTGTTTTCTCATGCATGTTTTCGATGTAGGAAGATGCCCTTGAACCTGGAGATTTGGGACCCATGCGATGGGTACCACGCAGTATTACTTTAAAGGGTCTGCGTTTGCTCACCCAACCTCACCAAACCTCTCAGCCCCAAGAGTGTCCACCCTTATGTCTCATCCAGCTGTGGGTCTAGATATGGTCAATCCAGGTTGCATCACAGCCCCTGAACGCATTGTGTAAGAATTTCTCTCTCTTTCACTGTCTTTGTTTCATGGGTTTTTCGAAGTTATTTATTTTTATAATGGGGTTTAGCTGCTTTTCACTGCTGTGTTTATGCCGCTTTACACCCACTTGACACACTAACAGAGAGATATCAATACATAGGTTTTAAGATTATTACTAGTCAGATATATTCTTGTGCGGTGAATAGGGCGTGTTGAGTCCAGTTCTCTGAGCAAGGAGTAGGTCTTGTCTATTACATATTGGGTTTATGGAACGGTATCTGAGCTAATTTGAAACCCTTGTTTTATGTATCACCCCACCTCACCTTTCCCGTTAAGCAGCCATAGTGTGTTTTCTGCATGTGTGACTCTGTTCTGTTTTGTAATTCAGTTCAAGTGTAACGGTTTTTACATTCCCTCTATAAGTGATACCTTATGAGAAGTGTCCTTTTCTGTGTGACTTATTTCACTTAGAATCGTCGTACCTAAATCCACTCATCATGCTGCTCCTAGCCTTATGACATTGATTTCATGGCTGAGTGATATTCCATTGTACATAAGGACCACAACTTCTTTATCCATTTTTCTCTTTCCTGGGATATTGAAGGTGGAATGAAGTGGAGGTCCTTGTCAACAGAGCAGCCCTATAATTTGGGGTGCTTGTGTCTTGCTGATTTTTCATTTTCCCAATTTATACCCCCATGAGTGGAAGTGCCCTATGCTCTCTAAGCTGTGTTTTTTAGATGTTTCAGGACACACCGTACACTCCTCCAGAGTGGCTGTTGGCAATTTACATCCCGCCCATCAGTGTAGCAAGGCTCCCATTTCTCCATGGCCTGTCCTGCATTTCTGGTTTTGAGACTTTTTTCAGCATGGCCCTTTTGACCGATGGATAGCGAGTCTTCTTTGTAGCCCTGATTTGCCTTTCCAGGTTGCTTGGTTGGCCAAAAAGGGCGTATGCGTTTTTTCCTGAATATATTCAGGAAAAAACGCATACGCCCTTTTTGGCCAAGGGCATCATTGTCAACGTTTTGCCGCTTTTCATGTGCTTTAAAGGCGATTCGAATCTACCTCCTGAAATCTGTTTCCTGCAATTCTGCCTTGATTTCAAATCCTCTTCTTTGCCTTCCCTCAATATATTTGTGGACGAGAGTTATCATTTATAACTCTGCAGGTTTGTGAATTGCAGTGCCCTGAAGCTCCATTTTACAACTCGCATTTTTGGGAGCTGGCCGCAAAAGCGCAGGATGGCTTCAGGCCCTGTTCTGGTTCCGGGGGGGGAGGATGAGCCTGTGGTTAATTCTTCTTCCTGATGGGAAAATAGAGTGACCTGTGCCTGTCCCAACACCAAGAGCTAGTCTCTCACTGGTTCCCCGTCTACCCGTTCATCCTCAGGACAAATTGCAACCTGTACGGAACAGGAGGGTAAAGGTGCTGATGCTCCAAGTAGGGAGATTGTTAGTAAAGCGGCTGGAATGGCGAACCCGGGCACAAGGAGAAGAGAAATGAGGTGCGTTTTAGAAACCTTTCCCCATCACATGGTGTACCATCTTTTTGTTTTCTCATGCATGTTTTCGATGTAGGAAGATGCCCTGGAACCTGGAGATTTGGGACCCATGCGATGGGTACCACGCAGTATTACTTTAAAGGGTCTGCGTTTGCTCACCCAACCTCACCAAACCTCTCAGCCCCAAGAGTGTCCACCCTTATGTCTCATCCAGCTGTGGGTCTAGATATGGTCAATCCAGGTTGCATCACAGCCCCTGAACGCATTGTGTAAGAATTTCTCTCTCTTTCACTGTCTTTGTTTCATGGGTTTTTCGAAGTTATTTATTTTTATAATGGGGTTTAGCTGCTTTTCACTGCTGTGTTTATGCCGCTTTACACCCACTTGACACACTAACAGAGAGATATCAATACATAGGTTTTAAGATTATTACTAGTCAGATATATTCTTGTGCGGTGAATAGGGCGTGTTGAGTCCAGTTCTCTGAGCAAGGAGTAGGTCTTGTCTATTACATATTGGGTTTATGGAACGGTATCTGAGCTAATTTGAAACCCTTGTTTTATGTATCACCCCACCTCACCTTTCCCGTTAAGCAGCCATAGTGTGTTTTCTGCATGTGTGACTCTGTTCTGTTTTGTAATTCAGTTCAAGTGTAACGGTTTTTACATTCCCTCTATAAGTGATACCTTATGAGAAGTGTCCTTTTCTGTGTGACTTATTTCACTTAGAATCGTCGTACCTAAATCCACTCATCATGCTGCTCCTAGCCTTATGACATTGATTTCATGGCTGAGTGATATTCCATTGTACATAAGGACCACAACTTCTTTATCCATTTTTCTGTTTCCTGGGATATTGAAGGTGGAATGAAGTGGAGGTCCTTGTCAACAGAGCAGCCCTATACTTTGGGGTGCTTGTGTCTTGCTGATTTTTCATTTTCCCAATTTATACCCCCATGAGTGGAAGTGCCCTATGCTCTCTAAGCTGTGTTTTTTAGATGTTTCAGGACACACCGTACACTCCTCCAGAGTGGCTGTTGGCAATTTACATCCCGCCCATCAGTGTAGCAAGGCTCCCATTTCTCCATGGCCTGTCCTGCATTTCTGGTTTTGAGACTTTTTTCAGCATGGCCCTTTTGACCGATGGGTAGCGAGTCTTCTTTGTAGCCCTGATTTGCCTTTCCAGGTTGCTTGGTTGGCCAAAAAGGGCGTATGCGTTTTTTCCTGAATATATTCAGGAAAAAACGCATACGCCCTTTTTGGCCAAGGGCATCATTGTCAACGTTTTGCCGCTTTTCATGTGCTTTAAAGGCGATTCGAATCTACCTCCTGAAATCTGTTTCCTGCAATTCTGCCTTGATTTCAAATCCTCTTCTTTGCCTTCCCTCAATATATTTGTGGACGAGAGTTATCATTTATAACTCTGCAGGTTTGTGAATTGCAGTGCCCTGAATCTCCATTTTACAACTCGCTTTTTTGGGAGCTGGCCGCAAAAGCGCAGGATGGCTTCAGGCCCTGTTCTGGTTCCGGGGGGTGGGGAGGATGAGCCTGTGGTTAATTCTTCTTCCTGATGGGAAAATAGAGTGACCTGTGCCTGTCCCAACACCAAGAGCTAGTCTCTCACTGGTTCCCCGTCTACCCGTTCATCCTCAGGACAAATTGCAACCTGTACGGAACAGGAGGGTAAAGGTGCTGATGCTCCAAGTAGGGAGATTGTTAGTAAAGCGGCTGGAATGGCGAACCCGGGCACAAGGAGAAGAGAAATGAGGTGCGTTTTAGAAACCTTTCCCCATCACATGGTGTACCATCTTTTTGTTTTCTCATGCATGTTTTCGATGTAGGAAGATGCCCTTGAACCTGGAGATTTGGGACCCATGCGATGGGTACCACGCAGTATTACTTTAAAGGGTCTGCGTTTGCTCACCCAACCTCACCAAACCTCTCAGCCCCAAGAGTGTCCACCCTTATGTCTCATCCAGCTGTGGGTCTAGATATGGTCAATCCAGGTTGCATCACAGCCCCTGAACGCATTGCGTAAGAATTTCTCTCTCTTTCACTGTCTTTGTTTCATGGGTTTTTCGAAGTTATTTATTTTTATAATGGGGTTTAGCTGCTTTTCACTGCTGTGTTTATGCCGCTTTACACCCACTTGACACACTAACAGAGAGATATCAATACATAGGTTTTAAGATTATTACTAGTCAGATATATTCTTGTGCGGTGAATAGGGCGTGTTGAGTCCAGTTCTCTGAGCAAGGAGTAGGTCTTGTCTATTACATATTGGGTTTATGGAACGGTATCTGAGCTAATTTGAAACCCTTGTTTTATGTATCACCCCACCTCACCTTTCCCGTTAAGCAGCCATAGTGTGTTTTCTGCATGTGTGACTCTGTTCTGTTTTGTAATTCAGTTCAAGTGTAACGGTTTTTACATTCCCTCTATAAGTGATACCTTATGAGAAGTGTCCTTTTCTGTGTGACTTATTTCACTTAGAATCGTCGTACCTAAATCCACTCATCATGCTGCTCCTAGCCTTATGACATTGATTTCATGGCTGAGTGATATTCCATTGTACATAAGGACCACAACTTCTTTATCCATTTTTCTCTTTCCTGGGATATTCAAGGTGGAATGAAGTGGAGGTCCTTGTCAACAGAGCAGCCCTAAACTCTGGGGTGCTTGTGTCTTGCTGATTTTTCATTTTCCCAATTTATACCCCCATGAGTGGAAGTGCCCTATGCTCTCTAAGCTGTGTTTTTTAGATGTTTCAGGACACACCGTACACTCCTCCAGAGTGGCTGTTGGCAATTTACATCCCGCCCATCAGTGTAGCAAGGCTCCCATTTCTCCATGGCCTGTCCTGCATTTCTGGTTTTGAGACTTTTTTCAGCATGGCCCTTTTGACCGATGGGTAGCGAGTCTTCTTTGTAGCCCTGATTTGCCTTTCCAGGTTGCTTGGTTGGCCAAAAAGGGCGTATGCGTTTTTTCCTGAATATATTCAGGAAAAAACGCATACGCCCTTTTTGGCCAAGGGCATCATTGTCAACGTTTTGCCGCTTTTCATGTGCTTTAAAGGCGATTCGAATCTACCTCCTGAAATCTGTTTCCTGCAATTCTGCCTTGATTTCAAATCCTCTTCTTTGCCTTCCCTCAATATATTTGTGGACGAGAGTTATCATTTATAACTCTGCAGGTTTGTGAATTGCAGTGCCCTGAAGCTCCATTTTACAACTCGCTTTTTTGGGAGCTGGCCGCAAAAGCGCAGGATGGCTTCAGGCCCTGTTCTGGTTCCGGGGGGGGGAGGATGAGCCTGTGGTTAATTCTTCTTCCTGATGGGAAAATAGAGTGACCTGTGCCTGTCCCAACACCAAGAGCTAGTCTCTCACTGGTTCCCCGTCTACCCGTTCATCCTCAGGACAAATTGCAACCTGTACGGAACAGGAGGGTAAAGGTGCTGATGCTCCAAGTAGGGAGATTGTTAGTAAAGCGGCTGGAATGGCGAACCCGGGCACAAGGAGAAGAGAAATGAGGTGCGTTTTAGAAACCTTTCCCCATCACATGGTGTACCATCTTTTTGTTTTCTCACGCATGTTTTCGATGTAGGAAGATGCCCTGGAACCTGGAGATTTGGGACCCATGCGATGGGTACCACGCAGTATTACTTTAAAGGGTCTGCGTTTGCTCACCCAACCTCACCAAACCTCTCAGCCCCAAGAGTGTCCACCCTTATGTCTCATCCAGCTGTGGGTCTAGATATGGTCAATCCAGGTTGCATCACAGCCCCTGAACGCATTGCGTAAGAATTTCTCTCTCTTTCACTGTCTTTGTTTCATGGGTTTTTCGAAGTTATTTATTTTTATAATGGGGTTTAGCTGCTTTTCACTGCTGTGTTTATGCCGCTTTACACCCACTTGACACACTAACAGAGAGATATCAATACATAGGTTTTAAGATTATTACTAGTCAGATATATTCTTGTGCGGTGAATAGGGCGTGTTGAGTCCAGTTCTCTGAGCAAGGAGTAGGTCTTGTCTATTACATATTGGGTTTATGGAACGGTATCTGAGCTAATTTGAAACCCTTGTTTTATGTATCACCCCACCTCACCTTTCCCGTTAAGCAGCCATAGTGTGTTTTCTGCATGTGTGACTCTGTTCTGTTTTGTAATTCAGTTCAAGTGTAACGGTTTTTACATTCCCTCTATAAGTGATACCTTATGAGAAGTGTCCTTTTCTGTGTGACTTATTTCACTTAGAATCGTCGTACCTAAATCCACTCATCATGCTGCTCCTAGCCTTATGACATTGATTTCATGGCTGAGTGATATTCCATTGTACATAAGGACCACAACTTCTTTATCCATTTTTCTCTTTCCTGGGATATTGAAGGTGGAATGAAGTGGAGGTCCTTGTCAACAGAGCAGCCCTAAACTCTGGGGTGCTTGTGTCTTGCTGATTTTTCATTTTCCCAATTTATACCCCCATGAGTGGAAGTGCCCTATGCTCTCTAAGCTGTGTTTTTTAGATGTTTCAGGACACACCGTACACTCCTCCAGAGTGGCTGTTGGCAATTTACATCCCGCCCATCAGTGTAGCAAGGCTCCCATTTCTCCATGGCCTGTCCTGCATTTCTGGTTTTGAGACTTTTTTCATCATGGCCCTTTTGACCGATGGGTAGCGAGTCTTCTTTGTAGCCCTGATTTGCCTTTCCAGGTTGCTTGGTTGGCCAAAAAGGGCGTATGCGTTTTTTCCTGAATATATTCAGGAAAAAACGCATACGCCCTTTTTGGCCAAGGGCATCATTGTCAACGTTTTGCCGCTTTTCATGTGCTTTAAAGGCGATTCGAATCTACCTCCTGAAATCTGTTTCCTGCAATTCTGCCTTGATTTCAAATCCTCTTCTTTGCCTTCCCTCAATATATTTGTGGACGAGAGTTATCATTTATAACTCTGCAGGTTTGTGAATTGCAGTGCCCTGAAGCTCCATTTTACAACTCGCATTTTTGGGAGCTGGCCGCAAAAGCGCAGGATGGCTTCAGGCCCTGTTCTGGTTCCGGGGGGGGAGGATGAGCCTGTGGTTAATTCTTCTTCCTGATGGGAAAATAGAGTGACCTGTGCCTGTCCCAACACCAAGAGCTAGTCTCTCACTGGTTCCCCGTCTACCCGTTCATCCTCAGGACAAATTGCAACCTGTACGGAACAGGAGGGTAAAGGTGCTGATGCTCCAAGTAGGGAGATTGTTAGTAAAGCGGCTGGAATGGCGAACCCGGGCACAAGGAGAAGAGAAATGAGGTGCGTTTTAGAAACCTTTCCCCATCACATGGTGTACCATCTTTTTGTTTTCTCATGCATGTTTTCGATGTAGGAAGATGCCCTGGAACCTGGAGATTTGGGACCCATGCGATGGGTACCACGCAGTATTACTTTAAAGGGTCTGCGTTTGCTCACCCAACCTCACCAAACCTCTCAGCCCCAAGAGTGTCCACCCTTATGTCTCATCCAGCTGTGGGTCTAGATATGGTCAATCCAGGTTGCATCACAGCCCCTGAACGCATTGTGTAAGAATTTCTCTCTCTTTCACTGTCTTTGTTTCATGGGTTTTTCGAAGTAATTTATTTTTATAATGGGGTTTAGCTGCTTTTCACTGCTGTGTTTATGCCGCTTTACACCCACTTGACACACTAACAGAGAGATATCAATACATAGGTTTTAAGATTATTACTAGTCAGATATATTCTTGTGCGGTGAATAGGGCGTGTTGAGTCCAGTTCTCTGAGCAAGGAGTAGGTCTTGTCTATTACATATTGGGTTTATGGAACGGTATCTGAGCTAATTTGAAACCCTTGTTTTATGTATCACCCCACCTCACCTTTCCCGTTAAGCAGCCATAGTGTGTTTTCTGCACGTGTGACTCTGTTCTGTTTTGTAATTCAGTTCAAGTGTAACGGTTTTTACATTCCCTCTATAAGTGATACCTTATGAGAAGTGTCCTTTTCTGTGTGACTTATTTCACTTAGAATCGTCGTACCTAAATCCACTCATCATGCTGCTACTAGCCTTATGACATTGATTTCATGGCTGAGTGATATTCCATTGTACATAAGGACCACAACTTCTTTATCCATTTTTCTCTTTCCTGGGATATTGAAGGTGGAATGAAGTGGAGGTCCTTGTCAACAGAGCAGCCCTAAACTCTGGGGTGCTTGTGTCTTGCTGATTTTTCATTTTCCCAATTTATACCCCCATGAGTGGAAGTGCCCTATGCTCTCTAAGCTGTGTTTTTTAGATGTTTCAGGACACACCGTACACTTCTCCAGAGTGGCTGTTGGCAATTTACATCCCGCCCATCAGTGTAGCAAGGCTCCCATTTCTCCATGGCCTGTCCTGCATTTCTGGTTTTGAGACTTTTTTCAGCATGGCCCTTTTGACCGATGGGTAGCGAGTCTTCTTTGTAGCCCTGATTTGCCTTTCCAGGTTGCTTGGTTGGCCAAAAAGGGCGTATGCGTTTTTTCCTGAATATATTCAGGAAAAAACGCATACGCCCTTTTTGGCCAAGGGCATCATTGTCAACGTTTTGCCGCTTTTCATGTGCTTTAAAGGCGATTCGAATCTACCTCCTGAAATCTGTTTCCTGCAATTCTGCCTTGATTTCAAATCCTCTTCTTTGCCTTCCCTCAATATATTTGTGGACGAGAGTTATCATTTATAACTCTGCAGGTTTGTGAATTGCAGTGCCCTGAAGCTCCATTTTACAACTCGCTTTTTTGGGAGCTGGCCGCAAAAGCGCAGGATGGCTTCAGGCCCTGTTCTGGTTCCGGGGGGGGAGGATGAGCCTGTGGTTAATTCTTCTTCCTGATGGGAAAATAGAGTGACCTGTGCCTGTCCCAACACCAAGAGCTAGTCTCTCACTGGTTCCCCGTCTACCCGTTCATCCTCAGGACAAATTGCAACCTGTACGGAACAGGAGGGTAAAGGTGCTGATGCTCCAAGTAGGGAGATTGTTAGTAAAGCGGCTGGAATGGCGAACCCGGGCACAAGGAGAAGAGAAATGAGGTGCGTTTTAGAAACCTTTCCCCATCACATGGTGTACCATCTTTTTGTTTTCTCACGCATGTTTTCGATGTAGGAAGATGCCCTGGAACCTGGAGATTTGGGACCCATGCGATGGGTACCACGCAGTATTACTTTAAAGGGTCTGCGTTTGCTCACCCAACCTCACCAAACCTCTCAGCCCCAAGAGTGTCCACCCTTATGTCTCATCCAGCTGTGGGTCTAGATATGGTCAATCCAGGTTGCATCACAGCCCCTGAACGCATTGCGTAAGAATTTCTCTCTCTTTCACTGTCTTTGTTTCATGGGTTTTTCGAAGTTATTTATTTTTATAATGGGGTTTAGCTGCTTTTCACTGCTGTGTTTATGCCGCTTTACACCCACTTGACACACTAACAGAGAGATATCAATACATAGGTTTTAAGATTATTACTAGTCAGATATATTCTTGTGCGGTGAATAGGGCGTGTTGAGTCCAGTTCTCTGAGCAAGGAGTAGGTCTTGTCTATTACATATTGGGTTTATGGAACGGTATCTGAGCTAATTTGAAACCCTTGTTTTATGTATCACCCCACCTCACCTTTCCCGTTAAGCAGCCATAGTGTGTTTTCTGCATGTGTGACTCTGTTCTGTTTTGTAATTCAGTTCAAGTGTAACGGTTTTTACATTCCCTCTATAAGTGATACCTTATGAGAAGTGTCCTTTTCTGTGTGACTTATTTCACTTAGAATCGTCGTACCTAAATCCACTCATCATGCTGCTACTAGCCTTATGACATTGATTTCATGGCTGAGTGATATTCCATTGTACATAAGGACCACAACTTCTTTATCCATTTTTCTCTTTCCTGGGATATTGAAGGTGGAATGAAGTGGAGGTCCTTGTCAACAGAGCAGCCCTAAACTCTGGGGTGCTTGTGTCTTGCTGATTTTTCATTTTCCCAATTTATACCCCCATGAGTGGAAGTGCCCTATGCTCTCTAAGCTGTGTTTTTTAGATGTTTCAGGACACACCGTACACTCCTCCAGAGTGGCTGTTGGCAATTTACATCCCGCCCATCAGTGTAGCAAGGCTCCCATTTCTCCATGGCCTGTCCTGCATTTCTGGTTTTGAGACTTTTTTCATCATGGCCCTTTTGACCGATGGGTAGCGAGTCTTCTTTGTAGCCCTGATTTGCCTTTCCAGGTTGCTTGGTTGGCCAAAAAGGGCGTATGCGTTTTTTCCTGAATATATTCAGGAAAAAACGCATACGCCCTTTTTGGCCAAGGGCATCATTGTCAACGTTTTGCCGCTTTTCATGTGCTTTAAAGGCGATTCGAATCTACCTCCTGAAATCTGTTTCCTGCAATTCTGCCTTGATTTCAAATCCTCTTCTTTGCCTTCCCTCAATATATTTGTGGACGAGAGTTATCATTTATAACTCTGCAGGTTTGTGAATTGCAGTGCCCTGAAGCTCCATTTTACAACTCGCATTTTTGGGAGCTGGCCGCAAAAGCGCAGGATGGCTTCAGGCCCTGTTCTGGTTCCGGGGGGGGAGGATGAGCCTGTGGTTAATTCTTCTTCCTGATGGGAAAATAGAGTGACCTGTGCCTGTCCCAACACCAAGAGCTAGTCTCTCACTGGTTCCCCGTCTACCCGTTCATCCTCAGGACAAATTGCAACCTGTACGGAACAGGAGGGTAAAGGTGCTGATGCTCCAAGTAGGGAGATTGTTAGTAAAGCGGCTGGAATGGCGAACCCGGGCACAAGGAGAAGAGAAATGAGGTGCGTTTTAGAAACCTTTCCCCATCACATGGTGTACCATCTTTTTGTTTTCTCATGCATGTTTTCGATGTAGGAAGATGCCCTGGAACCTGGAGATTTGGGACCCATGCGATGGGTACCACGCAGTATTACTTTAAAGGGTCTGCGTTTGCTCACCCAACCTCACCAAACCTCTCAGCCCCAAGAGTGTCCACCCTTATGTCTCATCCAGCTGTGGGTCTAGATATGGTCAATCCAGGTTGCATCACAGCCCCTGAACGCATTGTGTAAGAATTTCTCTCTCTTTCACTGTCTTTGTTTCATGGGTTTTTCGAAGTAATTTATTTTTATAATGGGGTTTAGCTGCTTTTCACTGCTGTGTTTATGCCGCTTTACACCCACTTGACACACTAACAGAGAGATATCAATACATAGGTTTTAAGATTATTACTAGTCAGATATATTCTTGTGCGGTGAATAGGGCGTGTTGAGTCCAGTTCTCTGAGCAAGGAGTAGGTCTTGTCTATTACATATTGGGTTTATGGAACGGTATCTGAGCTAATTTGAAACCCTTGTTTTATGTATCACCCCACCTCACCTTTCCCGTTAAGCAGCCATAGTGTGTTTTCTGCACGTGTGACTCTGTTCTGTTTTGTAATTCAGTTCAAGTGTAACGGTTTTTACATTCCCTCTATAAGTGATACCTTATGAGAAGTGTCCTTTTCTGTGTGACTTATTTCACTTAGAATCGTCGTACCTAAATCCACTCATCATGCTGCTACTAGCCTTATGACATTGATTTCATGGCTGAGTGATATTCCATTGTACATAAGGACCACAACTTCTTTATCCATTTTTCTCTTTCCTGGGATATTGAAGGTGGAATGAAGTGGAGGTCCTTGTCAACAGAGCAGCCCTAAACTCTGGGGTGCTTGTGTCTTGCTGATTTTTCATTTTCCCAATTTATACCCCCATGAGTGGAAGTGCCCTATGCTCTCTAAGCTGTGTTTTTTAGATGTTTCAGGACACACCGTACACTTCTCCAGAGTGGCTGTTGGCAATTTACATCCCGCCCATCAGTGTAGCAAGGCTCCCATTTCTCCATGGCCTGTCCTGCATTTCTGGTTTTGAGACTTTTTTCAGCATGGCCCTTTTGACCGATGGGTAGCGAGTCTTCTTTGTAGCCCTGATTTGCCTTTCCAGGTTGCTTGGTTGGCCAAAAAGGGCGTATGCGTTTTTTCCTGAATATATTCAGGAAAAAACGCATACGCCCTTTTTGGCCAAGGGCATCATTGTCAACGTTTTGCCGCTTTTCATGTGCTTTAAAGGCGATTCGAATCTACCTCCTGAAATCTGTTTCCTGCAATTCTGCCTTGATTTCAAATCCTCTTCTTTGCCTTCCCTCAATATATTTGTGGACGAGAGTTATCATTTATAACTCTGCAGGTTTGTGAATTGCAGTGCCCTGAAGCTCCATTTTACAACTCGCTTTTTTGGGAGCTGGCCGCAAAAGCGCAGGATGGCTTCAGGCCCTGTTCTGGTTCCGGGGGGGGAGGATGAGCCTGTGGTTAATTCTTCTTCCTGATGGGAAAATAGAGTGACCTGTGCCTGTCCCAACACCAAGAGCTAGTCTCTCACTGGTTCCCCGTCTACCCGTTCATCCTCAGGACAAATTGCAACCTGTACGGAACAGGAGGGTAAAGGTGCTGATGCTCCAAGTAGGGAGATTGTTAGTAAAGCGGCTGGAATGGCGAACCCGGGCACAAGGAGAAGAGAAATGAGGTGCGTTTTAGAAACCTTTCCCCATCACATGGTGTACCATCTTTTTGTTTTCTCATGCATGTTTTCGATGTAGGAAGATGCCCTGGAACCTGGAGATTTGGGACCCATGCGATGGGTACCACGCAGTATTACTTTAAAGGGTCTGCGTTTGCTCACCCAACCTCACCAAACCTCTCAGCCCCAAGAGTGTCCACCCTTATGTCTCATCCAGCTGTGGGTCTAGATATGGTCAATCCAGGTTGCATCACAGCCCCTGAACGCATTGTGTAAGAATTTCTCTCTCTTTCACTGTCTTTGTTTCATGGGTTTTTCGAAGTTATTTATTTTTATAATGGGGTTTAGCTGCTTTTCACTGCTGTGTTTATGCCGCTTTACACCCACTTGACACACTAACAGAGAGATATCAATACATAGGTTTTAAGATTATTACTAGTCAGATATATTCTTGTGCGGTGAATAGGGCGTGTTGAGTCCAGTTCTCTGAGCAAGGAGTAGGTCTTGTCTATTACATATTGGGTTTATGGAACGGTATCTGAGCTAATTTGAAACCCTTGTTTTATGTATCACCCCACCTCACCTTTCCCGTTAAGCAGCCATAGTGTGTTTTCTGCATGTGTGACTCTGTTCTGTTTTGTAATTCAGTTCAAGTGTAACGGTTTTTACATTCCCTCTATAAGTGATACCTTATGAGAAGTGTCCTTTTCTGTGTGACTTATTTCACTTAGAATCGTCATACCTAAATCCACTCATCATGCTGCTCCTAGCCTTATGACATTGATTTCATGGCTGAGTGATATTCCATTGTACATAAGGACCACAACTTCTTTATCCATTTTTCTCTTTCCTGGGATATTGAAGGTGGAATGAAGTGGAGGTCCTTGTCAACAGAGCAGCCCTAAACTTTGGGGTGCTTGTGTCTTGCTGATTTTTCATTTTCCCAATTTATACCCCCATGAGTGGAAGTGCCCTATGCTCTCTAAGCTGTGTTTTTTAGATGTTTCAGGACACACCGTACACTCCTCCAGAGTGGCTGTTGGCAATTTACATCCCGCCCATCAGTGTAGCAAGGCTCCCATTTCTCCATGGCCTGTCCTGCATTTCTGGTTTTGAGACTTTTTTCAGCATGGCCCTTTTGACCGATGGGTAGCGAGTCTTCTTTGTAGCCCTGATTTGCCTTTCCAGGTTGCTTGGTTGGCCAAAAAGGGCGTATGCGTTTTTTCCTGAATATATTCAGGAAAAAACGCATACGCCCTTTTTGGCCAAGGGCATCATTGTCAACGTTTTGCCGCTTTTCATGTGCTTTAAAGGCGATTCGAATCTACCTCCTGAAATCTGTTTCCTGCAATTCTGCCTTGATTTCAAATCCTCTTCTTTGCCTTCCCTCAATATATTTGTGGACGAGAGTTATCATTTATAACTCTGCAGGTTTGTGAATTGCAGTGCCCTGAATCTCCATTTTACAACTCGCTTTTTTGGGAGCTGGCCGCAAAAGCGCAGGATGGCTTCAGGCCCTGTTCTGGTTCCGGTGGGTGGGGAGGATGAGCCTGTGGTTAATTCTTCTTCCTGATGGGAAAATAGAGTGACCTGTGCCTGTCCCAACACCAAGAGCTAGTCTCTCACTGGTTCCCCGTCTACCCGTTCATCCTCAGGACAAATTGCAACCTGTACGGAACAGGAGGGTAAAGGTGCTGATGCTCCAAGTAGGGAGATTGTTAGTAAAGCGGCTGGAATGGCGAACCCGGGCACAAGGAGAAGAGAAATGAGGTGCGTTTTAGAAACCTTTCCCCATCACATGGTGTACCATCTTTTTGTTTTCTCATGCATGTTTTCGATGTAGGAAGATGCCCTGGAACCTGGAGATTTGGGACCCATGCGATGGGTACCACGCAGTATTACTTTAAAGGGTCTGCGTTTGCTCACCCAACCTCACCAAACCTCTCAGCCCCAAGAGTGTCCACCCTTATGTCTCATCCAGCTGTGGGTCTAGATATGGTCAATCCAGGTTGCATCACAGCCCCTGAACGCATTGTGTAAGAATTTCTCTCTCTTTCACTGTCTTTGTTTCATGGGTTTTTCGAAGTAATTTATTTTTATAATGGGGTTTAGCTGCTTTTCACTGCTGTGTTTATGCCGCTTTACACCCACTTGACACACTAACAGAGAGATATCAATACATAGGTTTTAAGATTATTACTAGTCAGATATATTCTTGTGCGGTGAATAGGGCGTGTTGAGTCCAGTTCTCTGAGCAAGGAGTAGGTCTTGTCTATTACATATTGGGTTTATGGAACGGTATCTGAGCTAATTTGAAACCCTTGTTTTATGTATCACCCCACCTCACCTTTCCCGTTAAGCAGCCATAGTGTGTTTTCTGCACGTGTGACTCTGTTCTGTTTTGTAATTCAGTTCAAGTGTAACGGTTTTTACATTCCCTCTATAAGTGATACCTTATGAGAAGTGTCCTTTTCTGTGTGACTTATTTCACTTAGAATCGTCGTACCTAAATCCACTCATCATGCTGCTACTAGCCTTATGACATTGATTTCATGGCTGAGTGATATTCCATTGTACATAAGGACCACAACTTCTTTATCCATTTTTCTCTTTCCTGGGATATTGAAGGTGGAATGAAGTGGAGGTCCTTGTCAACAGAGCAGCCCTAAACTCTGGGGTGCTTGTGTCTTGCTGATTTTTCATTTTCCCAATTTATACCCCCATGAGTGGAAGTGCCCTATGCTCTCTAAGCTGTGTTTTTTAGATGTTTCAGGACACACCGTACACTTCTCCAGAGTGGCTGTTGGCAATTTACATCCCGCCCATCAGTGTAGCAAGGCTCCCATTTCTCCATGGCCTGTCCTGCATTTCTGGTTTTGAGACTTTTTTCAGCATGGCCCTTTTGACCGATGGGTAGCGAGTCTTCTTTGTAGCCCTGATTTGCCTTTCCAGGTTGCTTGGTTGGCCAAAAAGGGCGTATGCGTTTTTTCCTGAATATATTCAGGAAAAAACGCATACGCCCTTTTTGGCCAAGGGCATCATTGTCAACGTTTTGCCGCTTTTCATGTGCTTTAAAGGCGATTCGAATCTACCTCCTGAAATCTGTTTCCTGCAATTCTGCCTTGATTTCAAATCCTCTTCTTTGCCTTCCCTCAATATATTTGTGGACGAGAGTTATCATTTATAACTCTGCAGGTTTGTGAATTGCAGTGCCCTGAAGCTCCATTTTACAACTCGCTTTTTTGGGAGCTGGCCGCAAAAGCGCAGGATGGCTTCAGGCCCTGTTCTGGTTCCGGGGGGGGAGGATGAGCCTGTGGTTAATTCTTCTTCCTGATGGGAAAATAGAGTGACCTGTGCCTGTCCCAACACCAAGAGCTAGTCTCTCACTGGTTCCCCGTCTACCCGTTCATCCTCAGGACAAATTGCAACCTGTACGGAACAGGAGGGTAAAGGTGCTGATGCTCCAAGTAGGGAGATTGTTAGTAAAGCGGCTGGAATGGCGAACCCGGGCACAAGGAGAAGAGAAATGAGGTGCGTTTTAGAAACCTTTCCCCATCACATGGTGTACCATCTTTTTGTTTTCTCATGCATGTTTTCGATGTAGGAAGATGCCCTGGAACCTGGAGATTTGGGACCCATGCGATGGGTACCACGCAGTATTACTTTAAAGGGTCTGCGTTTGCTCACCCAACCTCACCAAACCTCTCAGCCCCAAGAGTGTCCACCCTTATGTCTCATCCAGCTGTGGGTCTAGATATGGTCAATCCAGGTTGCATCACAGCCCCTGAACGCATTGTGTAAGAATTTCTCTCTCTTTCACTGTCTTTGTTTCATGGGTTTTTCGAAGTTATTTATTTTTATAATGGGGTTTAGCTGCTTTTCACTGCTGTGTTTATGCCGCTTTACACCCACTTGACACACTAACAGAGAGATATCAATACATAGGTTTTAAGATTATTACTAGTCAGATATATTCTTGTGCGGTGAATAGGGCGTGTTGAGTCCAGTTCTCTGAGCAAGGAGTAGGTCTTGTCTATTACATATTGGGTTTATGGAACGGTATCTGAGCTAATTTGAAACCCTTGTTTTATGTATCACCCCACCTCACCTTTCCCGTTAAGCAGCCATAGTGTGTTTTCTGCATGTGTGACTCTGTTCTGTTTTGTAATTCAGTTCAAGTGTAACGGTTTTTACATTCCCTCTATAAGTGATACCTTATGAGAAGTGTCCTTTTCTGTGTGACTTATTTCACTTAGAATCGTCATACCTAAATCCACTCATCATGCTGCTCCTAGCCTTATGACATTGATTTCATGGCTGAGTGATATTCCATTGTACATAAGGACCACAACTTCTTTATCCATTTTTCTCTTTCCTGGGATATTGAAGGTGGAATGAAGTGGAGGTCCTTGTCAACAGAGCAGCCCTAAACTTTGGGGTGCTTGTGTCTTGCTGATTTTTCATTTTCCCAATTTATACCCCCATGAGTGGAAGTGCCCTATGCTCTCTAAGCTGTGTTTTTTAGATGTTTCAGGACACACCGTACACTCCTCCAGAGTGGCTGTTGGCAATTTACATCCCGCCCATCAGTGTAGCAAGGCTCCCATTTCTCCATGGCCTGTCCTGCATTTCTGGTTTTGAGACTTTTTTCAGCATGGCCCTTTTGACCGATGGGTAGCGAGTCTTCTTTGTAGCCCTGATTTGCCTTTCCAGGTTGCTTGGTTGGCCAAAAAGGGCGTATGCGTTTTTTCCTGAATATATTCAGGAAAAAACGCATACGCCCTTTTTGGCCAAGGGCATCATTGTCAACGTTTTGCCGCTTTTCATGTGCTTTAAAGGCGATTCGAATCTACCTCCTGAAATCTGTTTCCTGCAATTCTGCCTTGATTTCAAATCCTCTTCTTTGCCTTCCCTCAATATATTTGTGGACGAGAGTTATCATTTATAACTCTGCAGGTTTGTGAATTGCAGTGCCCTGAATCTCCATTTTACAACTCGCTTTTTTGGGAGCTGGCCGCAAAAGCGCAGGATGGCTTCAGGCCCTGTTCTGGTTCCGGTGGGTGGGGAGGATGAGCCTGTGGTTAATTCTTCTTCCTGATGGGAAAATAGAGTGACCTGTGCCTGTCCCAACACCAAGAGCTAGTCTCTCACTGGTTCCCCGTCTACCCGTTCATCCTCAGGACAAATTGCAACCTGTACGGAACAGGAGGTTAAAGGTGCTGATGCTCCAAGTAGGGAGATTGTTAGTAAAGCGGCTGGAATGGCGAACCCGGGCACAAGGAGAAGAGAAATGAGGTGCGTTTTAGAAACCTTTCCCCATCACATGGTGTACCATCTTTTTGTTTTCTCATGCATGTTTTCGATGTAGGAAGATGCCCTGGAACCTGGAGATTTGGGACCCATGCGATGGGTACCACGCAGTATTACTTTAAAGGGTCTGCGTTTGCTCACCCAACCTCACCAAACCTCTCAGCCCCAAGAGTGTCCACCCTTATGTCTCATCCAGCTGTGCGTCTAGATATGGTCAATCCAGGTTGCATCACAGCCCCTGAACGCATTGTGTAAGAATTTCTCTCTCTTTCACTGTCTTTGTTTCATGGGTTTTTCGAAGTAATTTATTTTTATAATTGGGTTTAGCTGCTTTTCACTGCTGTGTTTATGCCGCTTTACACCCACTTGACACACTAACAGAGAGATATCAATACATAGGTTTTAAGATTATTACTAGTCAGATATATTCTTGTGCGGTGAATAGGGCGTGTTGAGTCCAGTTCTCTGAGCAAGGAGTAGGTCTTGTCTATTACATATTGGGTTTATGGAACGGTATCTGAGCTAATTTGAAACCCTTGTTTTATGTATCACCCCACCTCACCTTTCCCGTTAAGCAGCCATAGTGTGTTTTCTGCACGTGTGACTCTGTTCTGTTTTGTAATTCAGTTCAAGTGTAACGGTTTTTACATTCCCTCTATAAGTGATACCTTATGAGAAGTGTCCTTTTCTGTGTGACTTATTTCACTTAGAATCGTCGTACCTAAATCCACTCATCATGCTGCTACTAGCCTTATGACATTGATTTCATGGCTGAGTGATATTCCATTGTACATAAGGACCACAACTTCTTTATCCATTTTTCTCTTTCCTGGGATATTGAAGGTGGAATGAAGTGGAGGTCCTTGTCAACAGAGCAGCCCTAAACTCTGGGGTGCTTGTGTCTTGCTGATTTTTCATTTTCCCAATTTATACCCCCATGAGTGGAAGTGCCCTATGCTCTCTAAGCTGTGTTTTTTAGATGTTTCAGGACACACCGTACACTTCTCCAGAGTGGCTGTTGGCAATTTACATCCCGCCCATCAGTGTAGCAAGGCTCCCATTTCTCCATGGCCTGTCCTGCATTTCTGGTTTTGAGACTTTTTTCAGCATGGCCCTTTTGACCGATGGGTAGCGAGTCTTCTTTGTAGCCCTGATTTGCCTTTCCAGGTTGCTTGGTTGGCCAAAAAGGGCGTATGCGTTTTTTCCTGAATATATTCAGGAAAAAACGCATACGCCCTTTTTGGCCAAGGGCATCATTGTCAACGTTTTGCCGCTTTTCATGTGCTTTAAAGGCGATTCGAATCTACCTCCTGAAATCTGTTTCCTGCAATTCTGCCTTGATTTCAAATCCTCTTCTTTGCCTTCCCTCAATATATTTGTGGACGAGAGTTATCATTTATAACTCTGCAGGTTTGTGAATTGCAGTGCCCTGAAGCTCCATTTTACAACTCGCTTTTTTGGGAGCTGGCCGCAAAAGCGCAGGATGGCTTCAGGCCCTGTTCTGGTTCCGGGGGGGGAGGATGAGCCTGTGGTTAATTCTTCTTCCTGATGGGAAAATAGAGTGACCTGTGCCTGTCCCAACACCAAGAGCTAGTCTCTCACTGGTTCCCCGTCTACCCGTTCATCCTCAGGACAAATTGCAACCTGTACGGAACAGGAGGGTAAAGGTGCTGATGCTCCAAGTAGGGAGATTGTTAGTAAAGCGGCTGGAATGGCGAACCCGGGCACAAGGAGAAGAGAAATGAGGTGCGTTTTAGAAACCTTTCCCCATCACATGGTGTACCATCTTTTTGTTTTCTCATGCATGTTTTCGATGTAGGAAGATGCCCTGGAACCTGGAGATTTGGGACCCATGCGATGGGTACCACGCAGTATTACTTTAAAGGGTCTGCGTTTGCTCACCCAACCTCACCAAACCTCTCAGCCCCAAGAGTGTCCACCCTTATGTCTCATCCAGCTGTGGGTCTAGATATGGTCAATCCAGGTTGCATCACAGCCCCTGAACGCATTGCGTAAGAATTTCTCTCTCTTTCACTGTCTTTGTTTCATGGGTTTTTCGAAGTTATTTATTTTTATAATGGGGTTTAGCTGCTTTTCACTGCTGTGTTTATGCCGCTTTACACCCACTTGACACACTAACAGAGAGATATCAATACATAGGTTTTAAGATTATTACTAGTCAGATATATTCTTGTGCGGTGAATAGGGCGTGTTGAGTCCAGTTCTCTGAGCAAGGAGTAGGTCTTGTCTATTACATATTGGGTTTATGGAACAGTATCTGAGCTAATTTGAAACCCTTGTTTTATGTATCACCCCACCTCACCTTTCCCGTTAAGCAGCCATAGTGTGTTTTCTGCATGTGTGACTCTGTTCTGTTTTGTAATTCAGTTCAAGTGTAACGGTTTTTACATTCCCTCTATAAGTGATACCTTATGAGAAGTGTCCTTTTCTGTGTGACTTATTTCACTTAGAATCGTCGTACCTAAATCCACTCATCATGCTGCTCCTAGCCTTATGACATTGATTTCATGGCTGAGTGATATTCCATTGTACATAAGGACCACAACTTCTTTATCCATTTTTCTCTTTCCTGGGATATTCAAGGTGGAATGAAGTGGAGGTCCTTGTCAACAGAGCAGCCCTAAACTCTGGGGTGCTTGTGTCTTGCTGATTTTTCATTTTCCCAATTTATACCCCCATGAGTGGAAGTGCCCTATGCTCTCTAAGCTGTGTTTTTTAGATGTTTCAGGACACACCGTACACTCCTCCAGAGTGGCTGTTGGCAATTTACATCCCGCCCATCAGTGTAGCAAGGCTCCCATTTCTCCATGGCCTGTCCTGCATTTCTGGTTTTGAGACTTTTTTCATCATGGCCCTTTTGACCGATGGGTAGCGAGTCTTCTTTGTAGCCCTGATTTGCCTTTCCAGGTTGCTTGGTTGGCCAAAAAGGGCGTATGCGTTTTTTCCTGAATATATTCAGGAAAAAACGCATACGCCCTTTTTGGCCAAGGGCATCATTGTCAACGTTTTGCCGCTTTTCATGTGCTTTAAAGGCGATTCGAATCTACCTCCTGAAATCTGTTTCCTGCAATTCTGCCTTGATTTCAAATCCTCTTCTTTGCCTTCCCTCAATATATTTGTGGACGAGAGTTATCATTTATAACTCTGCAGGTTTGTGAATTGCAGTGCCCTGAAGCTCCATTTTACAACTCGCTTTTTTGGGAGCTGGCCGCAAAAGCGCAGGATGGCTTCAGGCCCTGTTCTGGTTCCGGGGGGGGAGGATGAGCCTGTGGTTAATTCTTCTTCCTGATGGGAAAATAGAGTGACCTGTGCCTGTCCCAACACCAAGAGCTAGTCTCTCACTGGTTCCCCGTCTACCCGTTCATCCTCAGGACAAATTGCAACCTGTACGGAACAGGAGGGTAAAGGTGCTGATGCTCCAAGTAGGGAGATTGTTAGTAAAGCGGCTGGAATGGCGAACCCGGGCACAAGGAGAAGAGAAATGAGGTGCGTTTTAGAAACCTTTCCCCATCACATGGTGTACCATCTTTTTGTTTTCTCATGCATGTTTTCGATGTAGGAAGATGCCCTGGAACCTGGAGATTTGGGACCCATGCGATGGGTACCACGCAGTATTACTTTAAAGGGTCTGCGTTTGCTCACCCAACCTCACCAAACCTCTCAGCCCCAAGAGTGTCCACCCTTATGTCTCATCCAGCTGTGGGTCTAGATATGGTCAATCCAGGTTGCATCACAGCCCCTGAACGCATTGTGTAAGAATTTCTCTCTCTTTCACTGTCTTTGTTTCATGGGTTTTTCGAAGTTATTTATTTTTATAATGGGGTTTAGCTGCTTTTCACTGCTGTGTTTATGCCGCTTTACACCCACTTGACACACTAACAGAGAGATATCAATACATAGGTTTTAAGATTATTACTAGTCAGATATATTCTTGTGCGGTGAATAGGGCGTGTTGAGTCCAGTTCTCTGAGCAAGGAGTAGGTCTTGTCTATTACATATTGGGTTTATGGAACGGTATCTGAGCTAATTTGAAACCTTTGTTTTATGTATCACCCCACCTCACCTTTCCCGTTAAGCAGCCATAGTGTGTTTTCTGCATGTGTGACTCTGTTCTGTTTTGTAATTCAGTTCAAGTGTAACGGTTTTTACATTCCCTCTATAAGTGATACCTTATGAGAAGTGTCCTTTTCTGTGTGACTTATTTCACTTAGAATCGTCATACCTAAATCCACTCATCATGCTGCTCCTAGCCTTATGACATTGATTTCATGGCTGAGTGATATTCCATTGTACATAAGGACCACAACTTCTTTATCCATTTTTCTCTTTCCTGGGATATTGAAGGTGGAATGAAGTGGAGGTCCTTGTCAACAGAGCAGCCCTAAACTTTGGGGTGCTTGTGTCTTGCTGATTTTTCATTTTCCCAATTTATACCCCCATGAGTGGAAGTGCCCTATGCTCTCTAAGCTGTGTTTTTTAGATGTTTCAGGACACACCGTACACTCCTCCAGAGTGGCTGTTGGCAATTTACATCCCGCCCATCAGTGTAGCAAGGCTCCCATTTCTCCATGGCCTGTCCTGCATTTCTGGTTTTGAGACTTTTTTCAGCATGGCCCTTTTGACCGATGGGTAGCGAGTCTTCTTTGTAGCCCTGATTTGCCTTTCCAGGTTGCTTGGTTGGCCAAAAAGGGCGTATGCGTTTTTTCCTGAATATATTCAGGAAAAAACGCATACGCCCTTTTTGGCCAAGGGCATCATTGTCAACGTTTTGCCGCTTTTCATGTGCTTTAAAGGCGATTCGAATCTACCTCCTGAAATCTGTTTCCTGCAATTCTGCCTTGATTTCAAATCCTCTTCTTTGCCTTCCCTCAATATATTTGTGGACGAGAGTTATCATTTATAACTCTGCAGGTTTGTGAATTGCAGTGCCCTGAATCTCCATTTTACAACTCGCTTTTTTGGGAGCTGGCCGCAAAAGCGCAGGATGGCTTCAGGCCCTGTTCTGGTTCCGGTGGGTGGGGAGGATGAGCCTGTGGTTAATTCTTCTTCCTGATGGGAAAATAGAGTGACCTGTGCCTGTCCCAACACCAAGAGCTAGTCTCTCACTGGTTCCCCGTCTACCCGTTCATCCTCAGGACAAATTGCAACCTGTACGGAACAGGAGGTTAAAGGTGCTGATGCTCCAAGTAGGGAGATTGTTAGTAAAGCGGCTGGAATGGCGAACCCGGGCACAAGGAGAAGAGAAATGAGGTGCGTTTTAGAAACCTTTCCCCATCACATGGTGTACCATCTTTTTGTTTTCTCATGCATGTTTTCGATGTAGGAAGATGCCCTGGAACCTGGAGATTTGGGACCCATGCGATGGGTACCACGCAGTATTACTTTAAAGGGTCTGCGTTTGCTCACCCAACCTCACCAAACCTCTCAGCCCCAAGAGTGTCCACCCTTATGTCTCATCCAGCTGTGCGTCTAGATATGGTCAATCCAGGTTGCATCACAGCCCCTGAACGCATTGTGTAAGAATTTCTCTCTCTTTCACTGTCTTTGTTTCATGGGTTTTTCGAAGTAATTTATTTTTATAATGGGGTTTAGCTGCTTTTCACTGCTGTGTTTATGCCGCTTTACACCCACTTGACACACTAACAGAGAGATATCAATACATAGGTTTTAAGATTATTACTAGTCAGATATATTCTTGTGCGGTGAATAGGGCGTGTTGAGTCCAGTTCTCTGAGCAAGGAGTAGGTCTTGTCTATTACATATTGGGTTTATGGAACGGTATCTGAGCTAATTTGAAACCCTTGTTTTATGTATCACCCCACCTCACCTTTCCCGTTAAGCAGCCATAGTGTGTTTTCTGCACGTGTGACTCTGTTCTGTTTTGTAATTCAGTTCAAGTGTAACGGTTTTTACATTCCCTCTATAAGTGATACCTTATGAGAAGTGTCCTTTTCTGTGTGACTTATTTCACTTAGAATCGTCGTACCTAAATCCACTCATCATGCTGCTACTAGCCTTATGACATTGATTTCATGGGTGAGTGATATTCCATTGTACATAAGGACCACAACTTCTTTATCCATTTTTCTCTTTCCTGGGATATTGAAGGTGGAATGAAGTGGAGGTCCTTGTCAACAGAGCAGCCCTAAACTCTGGGGTGCTTGTGTCTTGCTGATTTTTCATTTTCCCAATTTATACCCCCATGAGTGGAAGTGCCCTATGCTCTCTAAGCTGTGTTTTTTAGATGTTTCAGGACACACCGTACACTTCTCCAGAGTGGCTGTTGGCAATTTACATCCCGCCCATCAGTGTAGCAAGGCTCCCATTTCTCCATGGCCTGTCCTGCATTTCTGGTTTTGAGACTTTTTTCAGCATGGCCCTTTTGACCGATGGGTAGCGAGTCTTCTTTGTAGCCCTGATTTGCCTTTCCAGGTTGCTTGGTTGGCCAAAAAGGGCGTATGCGTTTTTTCCTGAATATATTCAGGAAAAAACGCATACGCCCTTTTTGGCCAAGGGCATCATTGTCAACGTTTTGCCGCTTTTCATGTGCTTTAAAGGCGATTCGAATCTACCTCCTGAAATCTGTTTCCTGCAATTCTGCCTTGATTTCAAATCCTCTTCTTTGCCTTCCCTCAATATATTTGTGGACGAGAGTTATCATTTATAACTCTGCAGGTTTGTGAATTGCAGTGCCCTGAAGCTCCATTTTACAACTCGCTTTTTTGGGAGCTGGCCGCAAAAGCGCAGGATGGCTTCAGGCCCTGTTCTGGTTCCGGGGGGGGAGGATGAGCCTGTGGTTAATTCTTCTTCCTGATGGGAAAATAGAGTGACCTGTGCCTGTCCCAACACCAAGAGCTAGTCTCTCACTGGTTCCCCGTCTACCCGTTCATCCTCAGGACAAATTGCAACCTGTACGGAACAGGAGGGTAAAGGTGCTGATGCTCCAAGTAGGGAGATTGTTAGTAAAGCGGCTGGAATGGCGAACCCGGGCACAAGGAGAAGAGAAATGAGGTGCGTTTTAGAAACCTTTCCCCATCACATGGTGTACCATCTTTTTGTTTTCTCATGCATGTTTTCGATGTAGGAAGATGCCCTGGAACCTGGAGATTTGGGACCCATGCGATGGGTACCACGCAGTATTACTTTAAAGGGTCTGCGTTTGCTCACCCAACCTCACCAAACCTCTCAGCCCCAAGAGTGTCCACCCTTATGTCTCATCCAGCTGTGGGTCTAGATATGGTCAATCCAGGTTGCATCACAGCCCCTGAACGCATTGTGTAAGAATTTCTCTCTCTTTCACTGTCTTTGTTTCATGGGTTTTTCGAAGTTATTTATTTTTATAATGGGGTTTAGCTGCTTTTCACTGCTGTGTTTATGCCGCTTTACACCCACTTGACACACTAACAGAGAGATATCAATACATAGGTTTTAAGATTATTACTAGTCAGATATATTCTTGTGCGGTGAATAGGGCGTGTTGAGTCCAGTTCTCTGAGCAAGGAGTAGGTCTTGTCTATTACATATTGGGTTTATGGAACGGTATCTGAGCTAATTTGAAACCCTTGTTTTATGTATCACCCCACCTCACCTTTCCCGTTAAGCAGCCATAGTGTGTTTTCTGCATGTGTGACTCTGTTCTGTTTTGTAATTCAGTTCAAGTGTAACGGTTTTTACATTCCCTCTATAAGTGATACCTTATGAGAAGTGTCCTTTTCTGTGTGACTTATTTCACTTAGAATCGTCATACCTAAATCCACTCATCATGCTGCTCCTAGCCTTATGACATTGATTTCATGGCTGAGTGATATTCCATTGTACATAAGGACCACAACTTCTTTATCCATTTTTCTCTTTCCTGGGATATTGAAGGTGGAATGAAGTGGAGGTCCTTGTCAACAGAGCAGCCCTAAACTTTGGGGTGCTTGTGTCTTGCTGATTTTTCATTTTCCCAATTTATACCCCCATGAGTGGAAGTGCCCTATGCTCTCTAAGCTGTGTTTTTTAGATGTTTCAGGACACACCGTACACTCCTCCAGAGTGGCTGTTGGCAATTTACATCCCGCCCATCAGTGTAGCAAGGCTCCCATTTCTCCATGGCCTGTCCTGCATTTCTGGTTTTGAGACTTTTTTCAGCATGGCCCTTTTGACCGATGGGTAGCGAGTCTTCTTTGTAGCCCTGATTTGCCTTTCCAGGTTGCTTGGTTGGCCAAAAAGGGCGTATGCGTTTTTTCCTGAATATATTCAGGAAAAAACGCATACGCCCTTTTTGGCCAAGGGCATCATTGTCAACGTTTTGCCGCTTTTCATGTGCTTTAAAGGCGATTCGAATCTACCTCCTGAAATCTGTTTCCTGCAATTCTGCCTTGATTTCAAATCCTCTTCTTTGCCTTCCCTCAATATATTTGTGGACGAGAGTTATCATTTATAACTCTGCAGGTTTGTGAATTGCAGTGCCCTGAATCTCCATTTTACAATTCGCTTTTTTGGGAGCTGGCCGCAAAAGCGCAGGATGGCTTCAGGCCCTGTTCTGGTTCCGGTGGGTGGGGAGGATGAGCCTGTGGTTAATTCTTCTTCCTGATGGGAAAATAGAGTGACCTGTGCCTGTCCCAACACCAAGAGCTAGTCTCTCACTGGTTCCCCGTCTACCCGTTCATCCTCAGGACAAATTGCAACCTGTACGGAACAGGAGGTTAAAGGTGCTGATGCTCCAAGTAGGGAGATTGTTAGTAAAGCGGCTGGAATGGCGAACCCGGGCACAAGGAGAAGAGAAATGAGGTGCGTTTTAGAAACCTTTCCCCATCACATGGTGTACCATCTTTTTGTTTTCTCATGCATGTTTTCGATGTAGGAAGATGCCCTGGAACCTGGAGATTTGGGACCCATGCGATGGGTACCACGCAGTATTACTTTAAAGGGTCTGCGTTTGCTCACCCAACCTCACCAAACCTCTCAGCCCCAAGAGTGTCCACCCTTATGTCTCATCCAGCTGTGCGTCTAGATATGGTCAATCCAGGTTGCATCACAGCCCCTGAACGCATTGTGTAAGAATTTCTCTCTCTTTCACTGTCTTTGTTTCATGGGTTTTTCGAAGTAATTTATTTTTATAATGGGGTTTAGCTGCTTTTCACTGCTGTGTTTATGCCGCTTTACACCCACTTGACACACTAACAGAGAGATATCAATACATAGGTTTTAAGATTATTACTAGTCAGATATATTCTTGTGCGGTGAATAGGGCGTGTTGAGTCCAGTTCTCTGAGCAAGGAGTAGGTCTTGTCTATTACATATTGGGTTTATGGAACGGTATCTGAGCTAATTTGAAACCCTTGTTTTATGTATCACCCCACCTCACCTTTCCCGTTAAGCAGCCATAGTGTGTTTTCTGCACGTGTGACTCTGTTCTGTTTTGTAATTCAGTTCAAGTGTAACGGTTTTTACATTCCCTCTATAAGTGATACCTTATGAGAAGTGTCCTTTTCTGTGTGACTTATTTCACTTAGAATCGTCGTACCTAAATCCACTCATCATGCTGCTACTAGCCTTATGACATTGATTTCATGGCTGAGTGATATTCCATTGTACATAAGGACCACAACTTCTTTATCCATTTTTCTCTTTCCTGGGATATTGAAGGTGGAATGAAGTGGAGGTCCTTGTCAACAGAGCAGCCCTAAACTCTGGGGTGCTTGTGTCTTGCTGATTTTTCATTTTCCCAATTTATACCCCCATGAGTGGAAGTGCCCTATGCTCTCTAAGCTGTGTTTTTTAGATGTTTCAGGACACACCGTACACTTCTCCAGAGTGGCTGTTGGCAATTTACATCCCGCCCATCAGTGTAGCAAGGCTCCCATTTCTCCATGGCCTGTCCTGCATTTCTGGTTTTGAGACTTTTTTCATCATGGCCCTTTTGACCGATGGGTAGCGAGTCTTCTTTGTAGCCCTGATTTGCCTTTCCAGGTTGCTTGGTTGGCCAAAAAGGGCGTATGCGTTTTTTCCTGAATATATTCAGGAAAAAACGCATACGCCCTTTTTGGCCAGGGGCATCATTGTCAACGTTTTGCCGCTTTTCATGTGCTTTAAAGGCGATTCGAATCTACCTCCTGAAATCTGTTTCCTGCAATTCTGCCTTGATTTCAAATCCTCTTCTTTGCCTTCCCTCAATATATTTGTGGACGAGAGTTATCATTTATAACTCTGCAGGTTTGTGAATTGCAGTGCCCTGAAGCTCCATTTTACAACTCGCTTTTTTGGGAGCTGGCCGCAAAAGCGCAGGATGGCTTCAGGCCCTGTTCTGGTTCCGGGGGGGGAGGATGAGCCTGTGGTTAATTCTTCTTCCTGATGGGAAAATAGAGTGACCTGTGCCTGTCCCAACACCAAGAGCTAGTCTCTCACTGGTTCCCCGTCTACCCGTTCATCCTCAGGACAAATTGCAACCTGTACGGAACAGGAGGGTAAAGGTGCTGATGCTCCAAGTAGGGAGATTGTTAGTAAAGCGGCTGGAATGGCGAACCCGGGCACAAGGAGAAGAGAAATGAGGTGCGTTTTAGAAACCTTTCCCCATCACATGGTGTACCATCTTTTTGTTTTCTCATGCATGTTTTCGATGTAGGAAGATACCCTGGAACCTGGAGATTTGGGACCCATGCGATGGGTACCACGCAGTATTACTTTAAAGGGTCTGCGTTTGCTCACCCAACCTCACCAAACCTCTCAGCCCCAAGAGTGTCCACTCTTATGTCTCATCCAGCTGTGGGTCTAGATATGGTCAATCCAGGTTGCATCACAGCCCCTGAACGCATTGTGTAAGAATTTCTCTCTCTTTCACTGTCTTTGTTTCATGGGTTTTTCGAAGTAATTTATTTTTATAATGGGGTTTAGCTGCTTTTCACTGCTGTGTTTATGCCGCTTTACACCCACTTGACACACTAACAGAGAGATATCAATACATAGGTTTTAAGATTATTACTAGTCAGATATATTCTTGTGCGGTGAATAGGGCGTGTTGAGTCCAGTTCTCTGAGCAAGGAGTAGGTCTTGTCTATTACATATTGGGTTTATGGAACGGTATCTGAGCTAATTTGAAACCCTTGTTTTATGTATCACCCCACCTCACCTTTCCCGTTAAGCAGCCATAGTGTGTTTTCTGCACGTGTGACTCTGTTCTGTTTTGTAATTCAGTTCAAGTGTAACGGTTTTTACATTCCCTCTATAAGTGATACCTTATGAGAAGTGTCCTTTTCTGTGTGACTTATTTCACTTAGAATCGTCGTACCTAAATCCACTCATCATGCTGCTACTAGCCTTATGACATTGATTTCATGGCTGAGTGATATTCCATTGTACATAAGGACCACAACTTCTTTATCCATTTTTCTCTTTCCTGGGATATTGAAGGTGGAATGAAGTGGAGGTCCTTGTCAACAGAGCAGCCCTAAACTCTGGGGTGCTTGTGTCTTGCTGATTTTTCATTTTCCCAATTTATACCCCCATGAGTGGAAGTGCCCTATGCTCTCTAAGCTGTGTTTTTTAGATGTTTCAGGACACACCGTACACTTCTCCAGAGTGGCTGTTGGCAATTTACATCCCGCCCATCAGTGTAGCAAGGCTCCCATTTCTCCATGGCCTGTCCTGCATTTCTGGTTTTGAGACTTTTTTCAGCATGGCCCTTTTGACCGATGGGTAGCGAGTCTTCTTTGTAGCCCTGATTTGCCTTTCCAGGTTGCTTGGTTGGCCAAAAAGGGCGTATGCGTTTTTTCCTGAATATATTCAGGAAAAAACGCATACGCCCTTTTTGGCCAAGGGCATCATTGTCAACGTTTTGCCGCTTTTCATGTGCTTTAAAGGCGATTCGAATCTACCTCCTGAAATCTGTTTCCTGCAATTCTGCCTTGATTTCAAATCCTCTTCTTTGCCTTCCCTCAATATATTTGTGGACGAGAGTTATCATTTATAACTCTGCAGGTTTGTGAATTGCAGTGCCCTGAAGCTCCATTTTACAACTCGCTTTTTTGGGAGCTGGCCGCAAAAGCGCAGGATGGCTTCAGGCCCTGTTCTGGTTCCGGGGGGGAGGATGAGCCTGTGGTTAATTCTTCTTCCTGATGGGAAAATAGAGTGACCTGTGCCTGTCCCAACACCAAGAGCTAGTCTCTCACTGGTTCCCCGTCTACCCGTTCATCCTCAGGACAAATTGCAACCTGTACGGAACAGGAGGGTAAAGGTGCTGATGCTCCAAGTAGGGAGATTGTTAGTAAAGCGGCTGGAATGGCGAACCCGGGCACAAGGAGAAGAGAAATGAGGTGCGTTTTAGAAACCTTTCCCCATCACATAGTGTACCATCTTTTTGTTTTCTCATGCATGTTTTCGATGTAGGAAGATGCCCTGGAACCTGGAGATTTGGGACCCATGCGATGGGTACCACGCAGTATTACTTTAAAGGGTCTGCGTTTGCTCACCCAACCTCACCAAACCTCTCAGCCCCAAGAGTGTCCACCCTTATGTCTCATCCAGCTGTGGGTCTAGATATGGTCAATACAGGTTGCATCACAGCCCCTGAACGCATTGTGTAAGAATTTCTCTCTCTTTCACTGTCTTTGTTTCATGGGTTTTTCGAAGTTATTTATTTTTATAATGGGGTTTAGCTGCTTTTCACTGCTGTGTTTATGCCGCTTTACACCCACTTGACACACTAACAGAGAGATATCAATACATAGGTTTTAAGATTATTACTAGTCAGATATATTCTTGTGCGGTGAATAGGGCGTGTTGAGTCCAGTTCTCTGAGCAAGGAGTAGGTCTTGTCTATTACATATTGGGTTTATGGAACGGTATCTGAGCTAATTTGAAACCCTTGTTTTATGTATCACCCCACCTCACCTTTCCCGTTAAGCAGCTATAGTGTGTTTTCTGCATGTGTGACTCTGTTCTGTTTTGTAATTCAGTTCAAGTGTAACGGTTTTTACATTCTCTCTATAAGTGATACCTTATGAGAAGTGTCCTTTTCTGTGTGACTTATTTCACTTAGAATCGTCGTACCTAAATCCACTCATCATGCTGCTCCTAGCCTTATGACATTGATTTCATGGCTGAGTGATATTCCATTGTACATAAGGACCACAACTTCTTTATCCATTTTTCTCTTTCCTGGGATATTCAAGGTGGAATGAAGTGGAGGTCCTTGTCAACAGAGCAGCCCTAAACTCTGGGGTGCTTGTGTCTTGCTGATTTTTCATTTTCCCAATTTATACCCCCATGAGTGGAAGTGCCCTATGCTCTCTAAGCTGTGTTTTTTAGATGTTTCAGGACACACCGTACACTCCTCCAGAGTGGCTGTTGGCAATTTACATCCCGCCCATCAGTGTAGCAAGGCTCCCATTTCTCCATGGCCTGTCCTGCATTTCTGGTTTTGAGACTTTTTTCAGCATGGCCCTTTTGACCGATGGGTAGCGAGTCTTCTTTGTAGCCCTGATTTGCCTTTCCAGGTTGCTTGGTTGGCCAAAAAGGGCATATGCGTTTTTTCCTGAATATATTCAGGAAAAAACGCATACGCCCTTTTTGGCCAAGGGCATCATTGTCAACGTTTTGCCGCTTTTCATGTGCTTTAAAGGCGATTCGAATCTACCTCCTGAAATCTGTTTCCTGCAATTCTGCCTTGATTTCAAATCCTCTTCTTTGCCTTCCCTCAATATATTTGTGGACGAGAGTTATCATTTATAACTCTGCAGGTTTGTGAATTGCAGTGCCCTGAAGCTCCATTTTACAACTCGCTTTTTTGGGAGCTGGCCGCAAAAGCGCAGGATGGCTTCAGGCCCTGTTCTGGTTCCGGGGGGGGAGGATGAGCCTGTGGTTAATTCTTCTTCCTGATGGGAAAATAGAGTGACCTGTGCCTGTCCCAACACCAAGAGCTAGTCTCTCACTGGTTCCCCGTCTACCCGTTCATCCTCAGGACAAATTGCAACCTGTACGGAACAGGAGGGTAAAGGTGCTGATGCTCCAAGTAGGGAGATTGTTAGTAAAGCGGCTGGAATGGCGAACCCGGGCACAAGGAGAAGAGAAATGAGGTGCGTTTTAGAAACCTTTCCCCATCACATGGTGTACCATCTTTTTGTTTTCTCATGCATGTTTTCGATGTAGGAAGATGCCCTTGAACCTGGAGATTTCGGACCCATGCGATGGGTACCACGCAGTATTACTTTAAAGGGTCTGCGTTTGCTCACCCAACCTCACCAAACCTCTCAGCCCCAAGAGTGTCCACCCTTATGTCTCATCCAGCTGTGGGTCTAGATATGGTCAATCCAGGTTGCATCACAGCCCCTGAACGCATTGTGTAAGAATTTCTCTCTCTTTCACTGTCTTTGTTTCATGGGTTTTTCGAAGTAATTTATTTTTATAATGGGGTTTAGCTGCTTTTCACTGCTGTGTTTATGCCGCTTTACACCCACTTGACACACTAACAGAGAGATATCAATACATAGGTTTTAAGATTATTACTAGTCAGATATATTCTTGTGCGGTGAATAGGGCGTGTTGAGTCCAGTTCTCTGAGCAAGGAGTAGGTCTTGTCTATTACATATTGGGTTTATGGAACGGTATCTGAGCTAATTTGAAACCCTTGTTTTATGTATCACCCCACCTCACCTTTCCCGTTAAGCAGCCATAGTGTGTTTTCTGCATGTGTGACTCTGTTCTGTTTTGTAATTCAGTTCAAGTGTAACGGTTTTTACATTCCCTCTATAAGTGATACCTTATGAGAAGTGTCCTTTTCTGTGTGACTTATTTCACTTAGAATCGTCGTACCTAAATCCACTCATCATGCTGCTCCTAGCCTTATGACATTGATTTCATGGCTGAGTGATATTCCATTGTACATAAGGACCACAACTTCTTTATCCATTTTTCTCTTTCCTGGGATATTGAAGGTGGAATGAAGTGGAGGTCCTTGTCAACAGAGCAGCCCTAAACTCTGGGGTGCTTGTGTCTTGCTGATTTTTCATTTTCCCAATTTATACCCCCATGAGTGGAAGTGCCCTATGCTCTCTAAGCTGTGTTTTTTAGATGTTTCAGGACACACCGTACACTCCTCCAGAGTGGCTGTTGGCAATTTACATCCCGCCCATCAGTGTAGCAAGGCTCCCATTTCTCCATGGCCTGTCCTGCATTTCTGGTTTTGAGACTTTTTTCAGCATGGCCCTTTTGACCGATGGGTAGCGAGTCTTCTTTGTAGCCCTGATTTGCCTTTCCAGGTTGCTTGGTTGGCCAAAAAGGGCATATGCGTTTTTTCCTGAATATATTCAGGAAAAAACGCATACGCCCTTTTTGGCCAAGGGCATCATTGTCAACGTTTTGCCGCTTTTCATGTGCTTTAAAGGCGATTCGAATCTACCTCCTGAAATCTGTTTCCTGCAATTCTGCCTTGATTTCAAATCCTCTTCTTTGCCTTCCCTCAATATATTTGTGGACGAGAGTTATCATTTATAACTCTGCAGGTTTGTGAATTGCAGTGCCCTGAAGCTCCATTTTACAACTCGCTTTTTTGGGAGCTGGCCGCAAAAGCACAGGATGGCTTCAGGCCCTGTTCTGCTTCCGGGGGGCAGGCTGAGCCTGTGGTTAATTCTTCTTCCTGATGGGAAAATAGAGTGACCTGTGCCTGTCCCTACACCAAGAGCTAGTCTCTCATTGGTTCCAAGTCTTCCCGTTCATCCTCAGGACAAATTGCAACCTGTACGGAACAGGAGGGTAAAGGTGCTGATGCTCCAAGTAGGGAGATTGTTAGTAAAGCGGCTGGAATGGCGAACCCGGGCACAAGGAGAAGAGAAATGAGGTGCGTTTTAGAAACCTTTCCCCATCACATGGTGTACCATCTTTTTGTTTTCTCATGCATGTTTTCGATGTAGGAAGATGCCCTTGAACCTGGAGATTTCGGACCCATGCGATGGGTACCACGCAGTATTACTTTAAAGGGTCTGCGTTTGCTCACCCAACCTCACCAAACCTCTCAGCCCCAAGAGTGTCCACCCTTATGTCTCATCCAGCTGTGGGTCTAGATATGGTCAATCCAGGTTGCATCACAGCCCCTGAACGCATTGTGTAAGAATTTCTCTCTCTTTCACTGTCTTTGTTTCATGGGTTTTTCGAAGTAATTTATTTTTATAATGGGGTTTAGCTGCTTTTCACTGCTGTGTTTATGCCGCTTTACACCCACTTGACACACTAACAGAGAGATATCAATACATAGGTTTTAAGATTATTACTAGTCAGATATATTCTTGTGCGGTGAATAGGGCGTGTTGAGTCCAGTTCTCTGAGCAAGGAGTAGGTCTTGTCTATTACATATTGGGTTTATGGAACGGTATCTGAGCTAATTTGAAACCCTTGTTTTATGTATCACCCCACCTCACCTTTCCCGTTAAGCAGCCATAGTGTGTTTTCTGCATGTGTGACTCTGTTCTGTTTTGTAATTCAGTTCAAGTGTAACGGTTTTTACATTCCCTCTATAAGTGATACCTTATGAGAAGTGTCCTTTTCTGTGTGACTTATTTCACTTAGAATCGTCGTACCTAAATCCACTCATCATGCTGCTCCTAGCCTTATGACATTGATTTCATGGCTGAGTGATATTCCATTGTACATAAGGACCACAACTTCTTTATCCATTTTTCTCTTTCCTGGGATATTGAAGGTGGAATGAAGTGGAGGTCCTTGTCAACAGAGCAGCCCTAAACTTTGGGGTGCTTGTGTCTTGCTGATTTTTCATTTTCCCAATTTATACCCCCATGAGTGGAAGTGCCCTATGCTCTCTAAGCTGTGTTTTTTAGATGTTTCAGGACACACCGTACACTCCTCCAGAGTGGCTGTTGGCAATTTACATCCCGCCCATCAGTGTAGCAAGGCTCCCATTTCTCCATGGCCTGTCCTGCATTTCTGGTTTTGAGACTTTTTTCAGCATGGCCCTTTTGACCGATGGGTAGCGAGTCTTCTTTGTAGCCCTGATTTGCCTTTCCAGGTTGCTTGGTTGGCCAAAAAGGGCGTATGCGTTTTTTCCTGAATATATTCAGGAAAAAACGCATACGCCCTTTTTGGCCAAGGGCATCATTGTCAACGTTTTGCCGCTTTTCATGTGCTTTAAAGGCGATTCGAATCTACCTCCTGAAATCTGTTTCCTGCAATTCTGCCTTGATTTCAAATCCTCTTCTTTGCCTTCCCTCAATATATTTGTGGACGAGAGTTATCATTTATAACTCTGCAGGTTTGTGAATTGCAGTGCCCTGAATCTCCATTTTACAACTCGCTTTTTTGGGAGCTGGCCGCAAAAGCGCAGGATGGCTTCAGGCCCTGTTCTGGTTCCGGGGGGTGGGGAGGATGAGCCTGTGGTTAATTCTTCTTAATGATGGGAAAATAGAGTGACCTGTGCCTGTCCCAACACCAAGAGCTAGTCTCTCACTGGTTCCCCGTCTACCCGTTCATCCTCAGGACAAATTGCAACCTGTACGGAACAGGAGGTTAAAGGTGCTGATGCTCCAAGTAGGGAGATTGTTAGTAAAGCGGCTGGAATGGCGAACCCGGGCACAAGGAGAAGAGAAATGAGGTGCGTTTTAGAAACCTTTCCCCATCACATGGTGTACCATCTTTTTGTTTTCTCATGCATGTTTTCGATGTAGGAAGATACCCTGGAACCTGGAGATTTGGGACCCATGCGATGGGTACCACGCAGTATTACTTTAAAGGGTCTGCGTTTGCTCACCCAACCTCACCAAACCTCTCAGCCCCAAGAGTGTCCACCCTTATGTCTCATCCAGCTGTGGGTCTAGATATGGTCAATCCAGGTTGCATCACAGCCCCTGAACGCATTGTGTAAGAATTTCTCTCTCTTTCACTGTCTTTGTTTCATGGGTTTTTCGAAGTAATTTATTTTTATAATGGGGTTTAGCTGCTTTTCACTGCTGTGTTTATGCCGCTTTACACCCACTTGACACACTAACAGAGAGATATCAATACATAGGTTTTAAGATTATTACTAGTCAGATATATTCTTGTGCGGTGAATAGGGCGTGTTGAGTCCAGTTCTCTGAGCAAGGAGTAGGTCTTGTCTATTACATATTGGGTTTATGGAACGGTATCTGAGCTAATTTGAAACCCTTGTTTTATGTATCACCCCACCTCACCTTTCCCGTTAAGCAGCCATAGTGTGTTTTCTGCACGTGTGACTCTGTTCTGTTTTGTAATTCAGTTCAAGTGTAACGGTTTTTACATTCCCTCTATAAGTGATACCTTATGAGAAGTGTCCTTTTCTGTGTGACTTATTTCACTTAGAATCGTCGTACCTAAATCCACTCATCATGCTGCTACTAGCCTTATGACATTGATTTCATGGCTGAGTGATATTCCATTGTACATAAGGACCACAACTTCTTTATCCATTTTTCTCTTTCCTGGGATATTGAAGGTGGAATGAAGTGGAGGTCCTTGTCAACAGAGCAGCCCTAAACTCTGGGGTGCTTGTGTCTTGCTGATTTTTCATTTTCCCAATTTATACCCCCATGAGTGGAAGTGCCCTATGCTCTCTAAGCTGTGTTTTTTAGATGTTTCAGGACACACCGTACACTTCTCCAGAGTGGCTGTTGGCAATTTACATCCCGCCCATCAGTGTAGCAAGGCTCCCATTTCTCCATGGCCTGTCCTGCATTTCTGGTTTTGAGACTTTTTTCAGCATGGCCCTTTTGACCGATGGGTAGCGAGTCTTCTTTGTAGCCCTGATTTGCCTTTCCAGGTTGCTTGGTTGGCCAAAAAGGGCGTATGCGTTTTTTCCTGAATATATTCAGGAAAAAACGCATACGCCCTTTTTGGCCAAGGGCATCATTGTCAACGTTTTGCCGCTTTTCATGTGCTTTAAAGGCGATTCGAATCTACCTCCTGAAATCTGTTTCCTGCAATTCTGCCTTGATTTCAAATCCTCTTCTTTGCCTTCCCTCAATATATTTGTGGACGAAAGTTATCATTTATAACTCTGCAGGTTTGTGAATTGCAGTGCCCTGAAGCTCCATTTTACAACTCGCTTTTTTGGGAGCTGGCCGCAAAAGCGCAGGATGGCTTCAGGCCCTGTTCTGGTTCCGGGGGGGGAGGATGAGCCTGTGGTTAATTCTTCTTCCTGATGGGAAAATAGAGTGACCTGTGCCTGTCCCAACACCAAGAGCTAGTCTCTCACTGGTTCCCCGTCTACCCGTTCATCCTCAGGAAAAATTGCAACCTGTACGGAACAGGAGGGTAAAGGTGCTGATGCTCCAAGTAGGGAGATTGTTAGTAAAGCGGCTGGAATGGCGAACCCGGGCACAAGGAGAAGAGAAATGAGGTGCGTTTTAGAAACCTTTCCCCATCACATGGTGTACCATCTTTTTGTTTTCTCATGCATGTTTTCGATGTAGGAAGATGCCCTGGAACCTGGAGATTTGGGACCCATGCGATGGGTACCACGCAGTATTACTTTAAAGGGTCTGCGTTTGCTCACCCAACCTCACCAAACCTCTCAGCCCCAAGAGTGTCCACCCTTATGTCTCATCCAGCTGTGGGTCTAGATATGGTCAATCCAGGTTGCATCACAGCCCCTGAACGCATTGTGTAAGAATTTCTCTCTCTTTCACTGTCTTTGTTTCATGGGTTTTTCGAAGTTATTTATTTTTATAATGGGGTTTAGCTGCTTTTCACTGCTGTGTTTATGCCGCTTTACACCCACTTGACACACTAACAGAGAGATATCAATACATAGGTTTTAAGATTATTACTAGTCAGATATATTCTTGTGCGGTGAATAGGGCGTGTTGAGTCCAGTTCTCTGAGCAAGGAGTAGGTCTTGTCTATTACATATTGGGTTTATGGAACGGTATCTGAGCTAATTTGAAACCCTTGTTTTATGTATCACCCCACCTCACCTTTCCCGTTAAGCAGCCATAGTGTGTTTTCTGCATGTGTGACTCTGTTCTGTTTTGTAATTCAGTTCAAGTGTAACGGTTTTTACATTCTCTCTATAAGTGATACCTTATGAGAAGTGTCCTTTTCTGTGTGACTTATTTCACTTAGAATCGTCGTACCTAAATCCACTCATCATGCTGCTCCTAGCCTTATGACATTGATTTCATGGCTGAGTGATATTCCATTGTACATAAGGACCACAACTTCTTTATCCATTTTTCTCTTTCCTGGGATATTGAAGGTGGAATGAAGTGGAGGTCCTTGTCAACAGAGCAGCCCTAAACTCTGGGGTGCTTGTGTCTTGCTGATTTTTCATTTTCCCAATTTATACCCCCATGAGTGGAAGTGCCCTATGCTCTCTAAGCTGTGTTTTTTAGATGTTTCAGGACACACCGTACACTCCTCCAGAGTGGCTGTTGGCAATTTACATCCCGCCCATCAGTGTAGCAAGGCTCCCATTTCTCCATGGCCTGTCCTGCATTTCTGGTTTTGAGACTTTTTTCAGCATGGCCCTTTTGACCGATGGGTAGCGAGTCTTCTTTGTAGCCCTGATTTGCCTTTCCAGGTTGCTTGGTTGGCCAAAAAGGGCGTATGCGTTTTTTCCTGAATATATTCAGGAAAAAACGCATACGCCCTTTTTGGCCAAGGGCATCATTGTCAACGTTTTGCCGCTTTTCATGTGCTTTAAAGGCGATTCGAATCTACCTCCTGAAATCTGTTTCCTGCAATTCTGCCTTGATTTCAAATCCTCTTCTTTGCCTTCCCTCAATATATTTGTGGACGAGAGTTATCATTTATAACTCTGCAGGTTTGTGAATTGCAGTGCCCTGAAGCTCCATTTTACAACTCGCTTTTTTGGGAGCTGGCCGCAAAAGCGCAGGATGGCTTCAGGCCCTGTTCTGGTTCCGGGGGGGGAGGATGAGCCTGTGGTTAATTCTTCTTCCTGATGGGAAAATAGAGTGACCTGTGCCTGTCCCAACACCAAGAGCTAGTCTCTCACTGGTTCCCCGTCTACCCGTTCATCCTCAGGACAAATTGCAACCTGTACGGAACAGGAGGGTAAAGGTGCTGATGCTCCAAGTAGGGAGATTGTTAGTAAAGCGGCTGGAATGGCGAACCCGGGCACAAGGAGAAGAGAAATGAGGTGCGTTTTAGAAACCTTTCCCCATCACATGGTGTACCATCTTTTTGTTTTCTCATGCATGTTTTCGATGTAGGAAGATGCCCTGGAACCTGGAGATTTGGGACCCATGGGATGGGTACCACGCAGTATTACTTTAAAGGGTCTGCGTTTGCTCACCCAACCTCACCAAACCTCTCAGCCCCAAGAGTGTCCACCCTTATGTCTCATCCAGCTGTGGGTCTAGATATGGTCAATCCAGGTTGCATCACAGCCCCTGAACGCATTGTGTAAGAATTTCTCTCTCTTTCACTGTCTTTGTTTCATGGGTTTTTCGAAGTTATTTATTTTTATAATGGGGTTTAGCTGCTTTTCACTGCTGTGTTTATGCCGCTTTACACCCACTTGACACACTAACAGAGAGATATCAATACATAGGTTTTAAGATTATTACTAGTCAGATATATTCTTGTGCGGTGAATAGGGCGTGTTGAGTCCAGTTCTCTGAGCAAGGAGTAGGTCTTGTCTATTACATATTGGGTTTATGGAACGGTATCTGAGCTAATTTGAAACCCTTGTTTTATGTATCACCCCACCTCACCTTTCCCGTTAAGCAGCCATAGTGTGTTTTCTGCATGTATGACTCTGTTCTGTTTTGTAATTCAGTTCAAGTGTAACGGTTTTTACACTCCCTCTATAAGTGATACCTTATGAGAAGTGTCCTTTTCTGTGTGACTTATTTCACTTAGAATCGTCGTACCTAAATCCACTCATCATGCTGCTCCTAGCCTTATGACATTGATTTCATGGCTGAGTGATATTCCATTGTACATAAGGACCACAACTTCTTTATCCATTTTTCTCTTTCCTGGGATATTGAAGGTGGAATGAAGTGGAGGTCCTTGTCAACAGAGCAGCCCTAAACTTTGGGGTGCTTGTGTCTTGCTGATTTTTCATTTTCCCAATTTATACCCCCATGAGTGGAAGTGCCCTATGCTCTCTAAGCTGTGTTTTTTAGATGTTTCAGGACACACCGTACACTCCTCCAGAGTGGCTGTTGGCAATTTACATCCCGCCCATCAGTGTAGCAAGGCTCCCATTTCTCCATGGCCTGTCCTGCATTTCTGGTTTTGAGACTTTTTTCAGCATGGCCCTTTTGACCGATGGGTAGCGAGTCTTCTTTGTAGCCCTGATTTGCCTTTCCAGGTTGCTTGGTTGGCCAAAAAGGGCGTATGCGTTTTTTCCTGAATATATTCAGGAAAAAACGCATACGCCCTTTTTGGCCAAGGGCATCATTGTCAACGTTTTGCCGCTTTTCATGTGCTTTAAAGGCGATTCGAATCTACCTCCTGAAATCTGTTTCCTGCAATTCTGCCTTGATTTCAAATCCTTTTCTTTGCCTTCCCTCAATATATTTGTGGACGAGAGTTATCATTTATAACTCTGCAGGTTTGTGAATTGCAGTGCCCTGAAGCTCCATTTTACAACTCGCTTTTTTGGGAGCTGGCCGCAAAAGCGCAGGATGGCTTCAGGCCCTGTTCTGGTTCCGGGGGGGGAGGATGAGCCTGTGGTTAATTCTTCTTCCTGATGGGAAAATAGAGTGACCTGTGCCTGTCCCAACACCAAGAGCTAGTCTCTCACTGGTTCCCCGTCTACCCGTTCATCCTCAGGACAAATTGCAACCTGTACGGAACAGGAGGGTAAAGGTGCTGATGCTCCAAGTAGGGAGATTGTTAGTAAAGCGGCTGGAATGGCGAACCCGGGCACAAGGAGAAGAGAAATGAGGTGCGTTTTAGAAACCTTTCCCCATCACATGGTGTACCATCTTTTTGTTTTCTCATGCATGTTTTCGATGTAGGAAGATGCCCTGGAACCTGGAGATTTGGGACCCATGGGATGGGTACCACGCAGTATTACTTTAAAGGGTCTGCGTTTGCTCACCCAACCTCACCAAACCTCTCAGCCCCAAGAGTGTCCACCCTTATGTCTCATCCAGCTGTGGGTCTAGATATGGTCAATCCAGGTTGCATCACAGCCCCTGAACGCATTGTGTAAGAATTTCTCTCTCTTTCACTGTCTTTGTTTCATGGGTTTTTCGAAGTTATTTATTTTTATAATGGGGTTTAGCTGCTTTTCACTGCTGTGTTTATGCCGCTTTACACCCACTTGACACACTAACAGAGAGATATCAATACATAGGTTTTAAGATTATTACTAGTCAGATATATTCTTGTGCGGTGAATAGGGCGTGTTGAGTCCAGTTCTCTGAGCAAGGAGTAGGTCTTGTCTATTACATATTGGGTTTATGGAACGGTATCTGAGCTAATTTGAAACCCTTGTTTTATGTATCACCCCACCTCACCTTTCCCGTTAAGCAGCCATAGTGTGTTTTCTGCATGTATGACTCTGTTCTGTTTTGTAATTCAGTTCAAGTGTAACGGTTTTTACACTCCCTCTATAAGTGATACCTTATGAGAAGTGTCCTTTTCTGTGTGACTTATTTCACTTAGAATCGTCGTACCTAAATCCACTCATCATGCTGCTCCTAGCCTTATGACATTGATTTCATGGCTGAGTGATATTCCATTGTACATAAGGACCACAACTTCTTTATCCATTTTTCTCTTTCCTGGGATATTGAAGGTGGAATGAAGTGGAGGTCCTTGTCAACAGAGCAGCCCTAAACTTTGGGGTGCTTGTGTCTTGCTGATTTTTCATTTTCCCAATTTATACCCCCATGAGTGGAAGTGCCCTATGCTCTCTAAGCTGTGTTTTTTAGATGTTTCAGGACACACCGTACACTCCTCCAGAGTGGCTGTTGGCAATTTACATCCCGCCCATCAGTGTAGCAAGGCTCCCATTTCTCCATGGCCTGTCCTGCATTTCTGGTTTTGAGACTTTTTTCAGCATGGCCCTTTTGACCGATGGGTAGCGAGTCTTCTTTGTAGCCCTGATTTGCCTTTCCAGGTTGCTTGGTTGGCCAAAAAGGGCGTATGCGTTTTTTCCTGAATATATTCAGGAAAAAACGCATACGCCCTTTTTGGCCAAGGGCATCATTGTCAACGTTTTGCCGCTTTTCATGTGCTTTAAAGGCGATTCGAATCTACCTCCTGAAATCTGTTTCCTGCAATTCTGCCTTGATTTCAAATCCTCTTCTTTGCCTTCCCTCAATATATTTGTGGACGAGAGTTATCATTTATAACTCTGCAGGTTTGTGAATTGCAGTGCCCTGAAGCTCCATTTTACAACTCGCTTTTTTGGGAGCTGGCCGCAAAAGCGCAGGATGGCTTCAGGCCCTGTTCTGGTTCCGGGGGGGGAGGATGAGCCTGTGGTTAATTCTTCTTCCTGATGGGAAAATAGAGTGACCTGTGCCTGTCCCAACACCAAGAGCTAGTCTCTCACTGGTTCCCCGTCTACCCGTTCATCCTCAGGACAAATTGCAACCTGTACGGAACAGGAGGGTAAAGGTGCTGATGCTCCAAGTAGGGAGATTGTTAGTAAAGCGGCTGGAATGGCGAACCCGGGCACAAGGAGAAGAGAAATGAGGTGCGTTTTAGAAACCTTTCCCCATCACATGGTGTACCATCTTTTTGTTTTCTCATGCATGTTTTCGATGTAGGAAGATGCCCTTGAACCTGGAGATTTGGGACCCATGCGATGGGTACCACGCAGTATTACTTTAAAGGGTCTGCGTTTGCTCACCCAACCTCACCAAACCTCTCAGCCCCAAGAGTGTCCACCCTTATGTCTCATCCAGCTGTGGGTCTAGATATGGTCAATCCAGGTTGCATCACAGCCCCTGAACGCATTGTGTAAGAATATCTCTCTCTTTCACTGTCTTTGTTTCATGGGTTTTTCGAAGTAATTTATTTTTATAATGGGGTTTAGCTGCTTTTCACTGCTGTGTTTATGCCGCTTTACACCCACTTGACACACTAACAGAGAGATATCAATACATAGGTTTTAAGATTATTACTAGTCAGATATATTCTTGTGCGGTGAATAGGGCGTGTTGAGTCCAGTTCTCTGAGCAAGGAGTAGGTCTTGTCTATTACATATTGGGTTTATGGAACGGTATCTGAGCTAATTTGAAACCCTTGTTTTATGTATCACCCCACCTCACCTTTCCCGTTAAGCAGCCATAGTGTGTTTTCTGCATGTGTGACTCTGTTCTGTTTTGTAATTCAGTTCAAGTGTAACGGTTTTTACATTCCCTCTATCTGTGATACCTTATGAGAAGTGTCCTTTTCTGTGTGACTTATTTCACTTAGAATCGTCGTACCTAAATCCACTCATCATGCTGCTCCTAGCCTTATGACATTGATTTCATGGCTGAGTGATATTCCATTGTACATAAGGACCACAACTTCTTTATCCATTTTTCTCTTTCCTGGGATATTGAAGGTGGAATGAAGTGGAGGTCCTTGTCAACAGAGCAGCCCTAAACTTTGGGGTGCTTGTGTCTTGCTGATTTTTCATTTTCCCAATTTATACCCCCATGAGTGGAAGTACCCTATGCTCTCTAAGCTGTGTTTTTTAGATGTTTCAGGACACACCGTACACTCCTCCAGAGTGGCTGTTGGCAATTTACATCCCGCCCATCAGTGTAGCAAGGCTCCCATTTCTCCATGGCCTGTCCTGCATTTCTGGTTTTGAGACTTTTTTCAGCATGGCCCTTTTGACCGATGGGTAGCGAGTCTTCTTTGTAGCCCTGATTTGCCTTTCCAGGTTGCTTGGTTGGCCAAAAAGGGCGTATGCGTTTTTTCCTGAATATATTCAGGAAAAAACGCATACGCCCTTTTTGGCCAAGGGCATCATTGTCAACGTTTTGCCGCTTTTCATGTGCTTTAAAGGCGATTCGAATCTACCTCCTGAAATCTGTTTCCTGCAATTCTGCCTTGATTTCAAATCCTCTTCTTTGCCTTCCCTCAATATATTTGTGGACGAGAGTTATCATTTATAACTCTGCAGGTTTGTGAATTGCAGTGCCCTGAAGCTCCATTTTACAACTCGCTTTTTTGGGAGCTGGCCGCAAAAGCGCAGGATGGCTTCAGGCCCTGTTCTGGTTTCGGGGGGGGAGGATGAGCCTGTGGTTAATTCTTCTTCCTGATGGGAAAGTAGAGTGACCTGTGCCTGTCCCAACACCAAGAGCTAGTCTCTCACTGGTTCCCCGTCTACCCGTTCATCCTCAGGACAAATTGCAACCTGTACGGAACAGGAGGTTAAAGGTGCTGATGCTCCAAGTAGGGAGATTGTTAGTAAAGCGGCTGGAATGGCGAACCCGGGCACAAGGAGAAGAGAAATGAGGTGCGTTTTAGAAACCTTTCCCCATCACATGGTGTACCATCTTTTTGTTTTCTCATGCATGTTTTCGATGTAGGAAGATGCCCTGGAACCTGGAGATTTGGGACCCATGCGATGGGTACCACGCAGTATTACTTTAAAGGGTCTGCGTTTGCTCACCCAACCTCACCAAACCTCTCAGCCCCAAGAGTGTCCACCCTTATGTCTCATCCAGCTGTGCGTCTAGATATGGTCAATCCAGGTTGCATCACAGCCCCTGAACGCATTGTGTAAGAATTTCTCTCTCTTTCACTGTCTTTGTTTCATGGGTTTTTCGAAGTAATTTATTTTTATAATGGGGTTTAGCTGCTTTTCACTGCTGTGTTTATGCCGCTTTACACCCACTTGACACACTAACAGAGAGATATCAATACATAGGTTTTAAGATTATTACTAGTCAGATATATTCTTGTGCGGTGAATAGGGCGTGTTGAGTCCAGTTCTCTGAGCAAGGAGTAGGTCTTGTCTATTACATATTGGGTTTATGGAACGGTATCTGAGCTAATTTGAAACCCTTGTTTTATGTATCACCCCACCTCACCTTTCCCGTTAAGCAGCCATAGTGTGTTTTCTGCACGTGTGACTCTGTTCTGTTTTGTAATTCAGTTCAAGTGTAACGGTTTTTACATTCCCTCTATAAGTGATACCTTATGAGAAGTGTCCTTTTCTGTGTGACTTATTTCACTTAGAATCGTCGTACCTAAATCCACTCATCATGCTGCTACTAGCCTTAGGACATTGATTTCATGGCTGAGTGATATTCCATTGTACATAAGGACCACAACTTCTTTATCCATTTTTCTCTTTCCTGGGATATTGAAGGTGGAATGAAGTGGAGGTCCTTGTCAACAGAGCAGCCCTAAACTTTGGGGTGCTTGTGTCTTGCTGATTTTTCATTTTCCCAATTTATACCCCCATGAGTGGAAGTGCCCTATGCTCTCTAAGCTGTGTTTTTTAGATGTTTCAGGACACACCGTACACTTCTCCAGAGTGGCTGTTGGCAGTTTACATCCCGCCCATCAGTGTAGCAAGGCTCCCATTTCTCCATGGCCTGTCCTGCATTTCTGGTTTTGAGACTTTTTTCAGCATGGCCCTTTTGACCGATGGGTAGCGAGTCTTCTTTGTAGCCCTGATTTGCCTTTCCAGGTTGCTTGGTTGGCCAAAAAGGGCGTATGCGTTTTTTCCTGAATATATTCAGGAAAAAACGCATACGCCCTTTTTGGCCAAGGGCATCATTGTCAACGTTTTGCTGCTTTTCATGTGCTTTAAAGGCGATTCGAATCTACCTCCTGAAATCTGTTTCCTGCAATTCTGCCTTGATTTCAAATCCTCTTCTTTGCCTTCCCTCAATATATTTGTGGACGAGAGTTATCATTTATAACTCTGCAGGTTTGTGAATTGCAGTGCCCTGAATCTCCATTTTACAACTCGCTTTTTTGGGAGCTGGCCGCAAAAGCGCAGGATGGCTTCAGGCCCTGTTCTGGTTCCGGGGGGGAGGATGAGCCTGTGGTTAATTCTTCTTCCTGATGGGAAAATAGAGTGACCTGTGCCTGTCCCAACACCAAGAGCTAGTCTCTCACTGGTTCCCCGTCTACCCGTTCATCCTCAGGACAAATTGCAACCTGTATGGAACAGGAGGGTAAAGGTGCTGATGCTCCAAGTAGGGAGATTGTTAGTAAAGCGGCTGGAATGGCGAACCCGGGCACAAGGAGAAGAGAAATGAGGTGCGTTTTAGAAACCTTTCCCCATCACATGGTGTACCATCTTTTTGTTTTCTCATGCATGTTTTCGATGTAGGAAGATGCCCTTGAACCTGGAGATTTGGGACCCATGCGATGGGTACCACGCAGTATTACTTTAAAGGGTCTGCGTTTGCTCACCCAACCTCACCAAACCTCTCAGCCCCAAGAGTGTCCACCCTTATGTCTCATCCAGCTGTGGGTCTAGATATGGTCAATCCAGGTTGCATCACAGCCCCTGAACGCATTGTGTAAGAATTTCTCTCTCTTTCACTGTCTTTGTTTCATGGGTTTTTCGAAGTAATTTATTTTTATAATGGGGTTTAGCTGCTTTTCACTGCTGTGTTTATGCCGCTTTACACCCACTTGACACACTAACAGAGAGATATCAATACATAGGTTTTAAGATTATTACTAGTCAGATATATTCTTGTGCGGTGAATAGGGCGTGTTGAGTCCAGTTCTCTGAGCAAGGAGTAGGTCTTGTCTATTACATATTGGGTTTATGGAACGGTATCTGAGCTAATTTGAAACCCTTGTTTTATGTATCACCCCACCTCACCTTTCCCGTTAAGCAGCCATAGTGTGTTTTCTGCATGTGTGACTCTGTTCTGTTTTGTAATTCAGTTCAAGTGTAACGGTTTTTACATTCCCTCTATCTGTGATACCTTATGAGAAGTGTCCTTTTCTGTGTGACTTATTTCACTTAGAATCGTCGTACCTAAATCCACTCATCATGCTGCTCCTAGCCTTATGACATTGATTTCATGGCTGAGTGATATTCCATTGTACATAAGGACCACAACTTCTTTATCCATTTTTCTCTTTCCTGGGATATTGAAGGTGGAATGAAGTGGAGGTCCTTGTCAACAGAGCAGCCCTAAACTTTGGGGTGCTTGTGTCTTGCTGATTTTTCATTTTCCCAATTTATACCCCCATGAGTGGAAGTACCCTATGCTCTCTAAGCTGTGTTTTTTAGATGTTTCAGGACACACCGTACACTCCTCCAGAGTGGCTGTTGGCAATTTACATCCCGCCCATCAGTGTAGCAAGGCTCCCATTTCTCCATGGCCTGTCCTGCATTTCTGGTTTTGAGACTTTTTTCAGCATGGCCCTTTTGACCGATGGGTAGCGAGTCTTCTTTGTAGCCCTGATTTGCCTTTCCAGGTTGCTTGGTTGGCCAAAAAGGGCGTATGCGTTTTTTCCTGAATATATTCAGGAAAAAACGCATACGCCCTTTTTGGCCAAGGGCATCATTGTCAACGTTTTGCCGCTTTTCATGTGCTTTAAAGGCGATTCGAATCTACCTCCTGAAATCTGTTTCCTGCAATTCTGCCTTGATTTCAAATCCTCTTCTTTGCCTTCCCTCAATATATTTGTGGACGAGAGTTATCATTTATAACTCTGCAGGTTTGTGAATTGCAGTGCCCTGAAGCTCCATTTTACAACTCGCTTTTTTGGGAGCTGGCCGCAAAAGCGCAGGATGGCTTCAGGCCCTGTTCTGGTTTCGGGGGGGGAGGATGAGCCTGTGGTTAATTCTTCTTCCTGATGGGAAAGTAGAGTGACCTGTGCCTGTCCCAACACCAAGAGCTAGTCTCTCACTGGTTCCCCGTCTACCCGTTCATCCTCAGGACAAATTGCAACCTGTACGGAACAGGAGGTTAAAGGTGCTGATGCTCCAAGTAGGGAGATTGTTAGTAAAGCGGCTGGAATGGCGAACCCGGGCACAAGGAGAAGAGAAATGAGGTGCGTTTTAGAAACCTTTCCCCATCACATGGTGTACCATCTTTTTGTTTTCTCATGCATGTTTTCGATGTAGGAAGATGCCCTGGAACCTGGAGATTTGGGACCCATGCGATGGGTACCACGCAGTATTACTTTAAAGGGTCTGCGTTTGCTCACCCAACCTCACCAAACCTCTCAGCCCCAAGAGTGTCCACCCTTATGTCTCATCCAGCTGTGCGTCTAGATATGGTCAATCCAGGTTGCATCACAGCCCCTGAACGCATTGTGTAAGAATTTCTCTCTCTTTCACTGTCTTTGTTTCATGGGTTTTTCGAAGTAATTTATTTTTATAATGGGGTTTAGCTGCTTTTCACTGCTGTGTTTATGCCGCTTTACACCCACTTGACACACTAACAGAGAGATATCAATACATAGGTTTTAAGATTATTACTAGTCAGATATATTCTTGTGCGGTGAATAGGGCGTGTTGAGTCCAGTTCTCTGAGCAAGGAGTAGGTCTTGTCTATTACATATTGGGTTTATGGAACGGTATCTGAGCTAATTTGAAACCCTTGTTTTATGTATCACCCCACCTCACCTTTCCCGTTAAGCAGCCATAGTGTGTTTTCTGCACGTGTGACTCTGTTCTGTTTTGTAATTCAGTTCAAGTGTAACGGTTTTTACATTCCCTCTATAAGTGATACCTTATGAGAAGTGTCCTTTTCTGTGTGACTTATTTCACTTAGAATCGTCGTACCTAAATCCACTCATCATGCTGCTACTAGCCTTAGGACATTGATTTCATGGCTGAGTGATATTCCATTGTACATAAGGACCACAACTTCTTTATCCATTTTTCTCTTTCCTGGGATATTGAAGGTGGAATGAAGTGGAGGTCCTTGTCAACAGAGCAGCCCTAAACTTTGGGGTGCTTGTGTCTTGCTGATTTTTCATTTTCCCAATTTATACCCCCATGAGTGGAAGTGCCCTATGCTCTCTAAGCTGTGTTTTTTAGATGTTTCAGGACACACCGTACACTTCTCCAGAGTGGCTGTTGGCAGTTTACATCCCGCCCATCAGTGTAGCAAGGCTCCCATTTCTCCATGGCCTGTCCTGCATTTCTGGTTTTGAGACTTTTTTCAGCATGGCCCTTTTGACCGATGGGTAGCGAGTCTTCTTTGTAGCCCTGATTTGCCTTTCCAGGTTGCTTGGTTGGCCAAAAAGGGCGTATGCGTTTTTTCCTGAATATATTCAGGAAAAAACGCATACGCCCTTTTTGGCCAAGGGCATCATTGTCAACGTTTTGCTGCTTTTCATGTGCTTTAAAGGCGATTCGAATCTACCTCCTGAAATCTGTTTCCTGCAATTCTGCCTTGATTTCAAATCCTCTTCTTTGCCTTCCCTCAATATATTTGTGGACGAGAGTTATCATTTATAACTCTGCAGGTTTGTGAATTGCAGTGCCCTGAATCTCCATTTTACAACTCGCTTTTTTGGGAGCTGGCCGCAAAAGCGCAGGATGGCTTCAGGCCCTGTTCTGGTTCCGGGGGGGAGGATGAGCCTGTGGTTAATTCTTCTTCCTGATGGGAAAATAGAGTGACCTGTGCCTGTCCCAACACCAAGAGCTAGTCTCTCACTGGTTCCCCGTCTACCCGTTCATCCTCAGGACAAATTGCAACCTGTATGGAACAGGAGGTTAAAGGTGCTGATGCTCCAATTAGGGAGATTGCTAGGAAAGCAGCTGGAATGGCGACCCCGGGCACAAGGAGAAGAGAAATGAGGTGCGTTTCAGAAACCTTTCCCCATCACATGGTGTACCATCTTTTTGTTTTCTCATGCATGTTTTTGATGTAGGAAGATGCCCTTGAACCTGGAGATTTGGGACCCATGCGATGGGTACCACGCAGTATTACTTTAAAGGGTCTGCGTTTGCTCACCCAACCTCACCAAACCTCTCAGCCCCAAGAGTGTCCACCCTTATGTCTCATCCAGCTGTGGGTCTAGATATGGTCAATCCAGGTTGCATCACAGCCCCTGAACGCATTGTGTAAGAATTTCTCTCTCTTTCACTGTCTTTGTTTCATGGGTGTTTCAAAGTAATTTATTTTCATAATGGGATTTAGCTGCTTTTCACTGCTGTGTTTATGCCGCTTTACACCCACTTGACACACTAACAGAGAGATATCAATACATAGGTTTTACGATTATTACTAGTCAGATATATTCTTGTGCGGTGAATAGGGCGTGTTGAGTCCAGTTCTCTGAGCAAGGAGTAGGTCTTGTCTATTACATATTGTGTTTATGGAACGGTGTCTGAGCTAATTTGATATCCTTGTTTTATGTATCACCCCACCTCACCTTTCCCGTTAAGCAGCCATAGTGTGTTTTCTGCATGTGTGACTCTGTTCTGTTTTGTAATTCAGTTCAAGTGTAACGGTTTTTACATTCCCTCTATCTGTGATAACTTATGAGAAGTGTCCTTTTCTGTGTGACTTATTTCACTTAGAATCGTCGTACCTAAATCCACTCATCATGCTGCTACTAACCTTACGACATTGATTTCATGGCTGAGTGATATTCCATTGTACATAAGTACCACAACTTCTTTATCCATTTTTCTCTTTCCTGGGATATTTAAGGTGGAATGAAGTGGAGGTCCTGGTCAACAGAGCAGCCCTAAACTTTGGGGTGCTTGTGTCTTGCTGATTTTTCATTTTCCCAATTTATACCCCCATGAGTGGAAGTGCCCTACGCTCTCTAAGCTGTGTTTTTCAGATGTTTCAGGACTCACCGGACACTTCTCCAGAGTGGCTCTTGGCAATTTACATCCCGCCCATCAGTGTAGCAAGGCTCCCATTTCTCCATGGCCTGTCCTGCATTTCTGGTTTTGAGACTTTTTTCCCCATGGCCCTTTTGACCGATGGGAAGCGAGACTTCTTTGTAGCGCTGATTTGCCTTTCCAGGTTGCTTGGTTGGCCAAAAAGGGCGTATGCGTTTTTTCCTGAATATATTCAGGAAAAAACGCATACGCCCTTTTTGGCCAAGGGCATCATTGTCAACGTTTTGCCGCTTTTCATGTGCTTTAAAGGCGATTCGTATCTACCTCCTCAAATCTGTTTTCTGCAATTCTGCCTTGATTTCAAATCCTCTTCTTTGCCTTCCCTCAATATATTTGTGGACGAGAGTTATCATTTATAACTCTGCAGGTTTGTGAATTGCAGTGCCCTGAACCTCCATTTTACAACTCGTTTTTATGGGAGCTGGCCGCAAAATCGCAGAATGGCTTCAGGCCCTGTTCTGGTTCCGGGGGGCAGGCTGAGCCTGTGGTTAATTCTTCTTCCTGGTGGGAAAATAGTGTCACCTGTGCCTGTCCCAACACCAAGAGCTAGTCTCTCGTTGGTTCCACGTCTTCCCGTTTATCCTCAGGACAAATTGCAACCTGTACGGAACAGGAGGTTAAAGGTGCTGATGCTCCAAGTAGGGAGCTTGCTAGTGAAGCGGCTGGAATGGCGAACCCGGGCACAAGGAGATGAGAAATGAGGTGCGTTTTAGAAACCTTTCCCCATCACACGGTGTACCATCTTCTGGGTTTCTCATGCATGTTTTTGATGTAGGAAGATGCCCTTGAACCTGGAGATTTGGGACCCATGCGATGGGTACCACGCAGTATTACTTTAAAGGGTCTGCGTTTGCTCACCCAACCTCACCAAACCTCTCAGCCCCAAGAGTGTCCACCCTTATGTCTCATCCAGCTGTGGGTCTAGATATGGTCAATCCAGGTTGCATCACAGCCCCTGAACGCATTGTGTAAGAATTTCTCTCTCTTTCACTGTCTTTGTTTCATGGGTGTTTCAAAGTAATTTATTTTTAAAATGGGGTTTAGCTGCTTTTCACTGCTGTGTTTATGCTGCTTTACACCCACTTGACACACTAACAGAGAGATATCAATACATAGGTTTTACGATTATTATTAGTCAGATATATTCTTGTGCGGTGAATAGGGCGTGTTGAGTCCAGTTCTCTGAGCAAGGAGTAGGTCTTGTCTATTACATATTGGGTTTATGGAACGGTATCTGAGCTAATTTGATACCCTTGTTTTATGTATCACCCCACCTCACCTTTCCCGTTAAGCAGCCATAGTGTGTTTTCTGCATGTGTGACTCTGTTCCGTTTTGTAATTCAGTTCAAGTGTAACGGTTTTTACATTCCCTCTATCTGTGATATCTTATGAGAAGTGTCCTTTTCTGTGTGACTTATTTCACTTAGAATCGTCGTACCTAAATCCACTCATCATGCTGCTACTAACCTTACGACATTGATTTTATGGCTGAGTGATATTCCATTGTACATAAGGACCACAACTTCTTTATCCATTTTTCTCTTTCCTGGGATATTTAAGGTGGAATGAAGTGGAGGTCCTGGTCAACAGAGCAGCCCTAAACTTTGGGGTGCTTGTGTCTTGCTGATTTTTCATTTTCCCAATTTCTACCCCCATGAGTGGAAGTGCCCTACGCTCTCTAAGCTGTGTTTTTCAGATGTTTCAGGACTCACCGGACACTTCTCCAGAGTGGCTCTTGGCAATTTACATCCCGCCCATCAGTGTAGCAAGGCTCCCATTTCTCCATGGCCTGTCCTGCATTTCTGGTTTTGAGACTTTTTTCAGCATGGCCCTTTTGACCGATGGGAAGCGAGACTTCTTTGTAGCGCTGATTTGCCTTTCCAGGTTGCTTGGTTGGCCAAAAAGGGCGTATGCGTTTTTTCCTGAATATATTCAGGAAAAAACGCATACGCCCTTTTTGGCCAAGGGCATCATCGTCAACGTTTTGCCGCTTTTCATGTGCTTTAAAGGCGATTCGTATCTACCTCCTGAAATCTGTTTCCTGCAATTCTGCCTTGATTTCAAATCCTCTTCTTTGCCTTCCCTCAATATATTTGTGGACGAGAGTTATCATTTATAACTCTGCAGGTTTGTGAATTGCAGTGCCCTGAACCTCCATTTTACAACTCGTTTTTATGGGAGCTGGCCGCAAAATCGCAGAATGGCTTCAGGCCCTGTTCTGGTTCCGGGGGGCAGGCTGAGCCTGTGGTTAATTCTTCTTCCTGGTGGGAAAATAGTGTCACCTGTGCCTGTCCCAACACCAAGAGCTAGTCTCTCGTTGGTTCCACGTCTTCCCGTTTATCCTCAGGACAAATTGCAACCTGTACGGAACAGGAGGTTAAAGGTGCTGATGCTCCAAGTAGGGAGCTTGCTAGTGAAGCGGCTGGAATGGCGAACCCGGGCACAAGGAGATGAGAAATGAGGTGCGTTTTAGAAACCTTTCCCCATCACACGGTGTACCATCTTCTGGGTTTCTCATGCATGTTTTTGATGTAGGAAGATGCCCTTGAACCTGGAGATTTGGGACCCATGCGATGGGTACCACGCAGTATTACTTTAAAGGGTCTGCGTTTGCTCACCCAACCTCACCAAACCTCTCAGCCCCAAGAGTGTCCACCCTTATGTCTCATCCAGCTGTGGGTCTAGATATGGTCAATCCAGGTTGCATCACAGCCCCTGAACGCATTGTGTAAGAATTTCTCTCTCTTTCACTGTCTTTGTTTCATGGGTGTTTCAAAGTAATTTATTTTCATAATGGGATTTAGCTGCTTTTCACTGCTGTGTTTATGCCGCTTTACACCCACTTGACACACTAACAGAGACATATCAATACATAGGTTTTACGATTATTACTAGTCAGATATATTCTTGTGCGGTGAATAGGGCGTGTTGAGTCCAGTTCTCTGAGCAAGGAGTAGGTCTTGTCTATTACATATTGTGTTTATGGAACGGTGTCTGAGCTAATTTGATATCCTTGTTTTATGTATCACCCCACCTCACCTTTCCCGTTAAGCAGCCATAGTGTGTTTTCTGCATGTGTGACTCTGTTCTGTTTTGTAATTCAGTTCAAGTGTAACGGTTTTTACATTCCCTCTATCTGTGATACCTTATGAGAAGTGTCCTTTTCTGTGTGACTTATTTCACTTAGAATCGTCGTACCTAAATCCACTCATCATGCTGCTACTAACCTTACGACATTGATTTCATGGCTGAGTGATATTCCATTGTACATAAGGACCACAACTTCTTTATCCATTTTTCTCTTTCCTGGGATATTTAAGGTGGAATGAAGTGGAGGTCCTGGTCAACAGAGCAGCCCTAAACTTTGGGGTGCTTGTGTCTTGCTGATTTTTCATTTTCCCAATTTATACCCCCATGAGTGGAAGTGCCCTACGCTCTCTAAGCTGTGTTTTTCAGATGTTTCAGGACTCACCGGACACTTCTCCAGAGTGGCTCTTGGCAATTTACATCCCGCCCATCAGTGTAGCAAGGCTCCCATTTCTCCATGGCCTGTCCTGCATTTCTGGTTTTGAGACTTTTTTCAGCATGGCCCTTTTGACCGATGGGAAGCGAGACTTCTTTGTAGCGCTGATTTGCCTTTCCAGGTTGCTTGGTTGGCCAAAAAGGGCGTATGCGTTTTTTCCTGAATATATTCAGGAAAAAACGCATACGCCCTTTTTGGCCAAGGGCATCATTGTCAACGTTTTGCCGCTTTTCATGTGCTTTAAAGGCGATTCGTATCTACCTCCTCAAATCTGTTTTCTGCAATTCTGCCTTGATTTCAAATCCTCTTCTTTGCCTTCCCTCAATATATTTGTGGACGAGAGTTATCATTTATAACTCTGCAGGTTTGTGAATTGCAGTGCCCTGAACCTCCATCTTACAACTCGTTTTTATGGGAGCTGGCCGCAAAATCGCAGAATGGCTTCAGGCACTGTTCTGGTTCCGGGGGGCAGGATGAGCCTGTGGTTAATTCTTCTTCCTGATGGGAAAATAGTGTCACCTGTGCCTGTCCCAACACCAAGAGCTAGTCTCTCGTTGGTTCCACGTCTTCCCGTTTATCCTCAGGACAAATTGCAACCTGTACGGAACAGGAGGTTAAAGGTGCTGATGCTCCAAGTAGGGAGCTTGCTAGTGAAGTGGCTGGAATGGCGAACCCGGGCACAAGGAGATGAGAAATGAGGTGCGTTTTAGAAACCTTTCCCCATCACACGGTGTACCATCTTCTGGGTTTCTCATGCATGTTTTTGATGTAGAAAGATGCCCTTGAACCTGGAGATTTCGGACCCATGCGATGGGTACCACGCAGTATTACTTTAAAGGGTCTGCGTTTGCTCACCCAACCTCACCAAACCTCTCAGCCCCAAGAGTGTCCACCCTTATGTTTCATCCAGCTGTGCGTCTAGATATGGTCAATCCAGGTTGCATCACAGCCCCTGAACGCATTGTGTAAGAATTTCTCTCTCTTTCACTGTCTTTGTTTCATGGGTGTTTCAAAGTAATTTATTTTTAAAATGGGGTTTAGCTGCTTTTCACTGCTGTGTTTATGCCGCTTTACACCCACTTGACACACTAACAGAGAGATATCAATACATAGGTTTTACGATTATTATTAGTCAGATATATTCTTGTGCGGTGAATAGGGCGTGTTGAGTCCAGTTCTCTGAGCAAGGAGTAGGTCTTGTCTATTACATATTGGGTTTATGGAACGGTATCTGAGCTAATTTGATACCCTTGTTTTATGTATCACCCCACCTCACCTTTCCCGTTAAGCAGCCATAGTGTGTTTTCTGCATGTGTGACTCTGTTCTGTTTTGTAATTCAGTTCAAGTGTAACGGTTTTTACATTCCCTCTATCTGTGATACCTTATGAGAAGTGTCCTTTTCTGTGTGACTTATTTCACTTAGAATCGTCGTACCTAAATCCACTCATCATGCTGCTACTAACCTTACGACATTGATTTCATGGCTGAGTGATATTCCATTGTACATAAGGACCACAACTTCTTTATCCATTTTTCTCTTTCCTGGGATATTTAAGGTGGAATGAAGTGGAGGTCCTGGTCAACAGAGCAGCCCTAAACTTTGGGGTGCTTGTGTCTTGCTGATTTTTCATTTTCCCAATTTCTACCCCCATGAGTGGAAGTGCCCTACGCTCTCTAAGCTGTGTTTTTCAGATGTTTCAGGACTCACCGGACACTTCTCCAGAGTGGCTCTTGGCAATTTACATCCCGCCCATCAGTGTAGCAAGGCTCCCATTTCTCCATGGCCTGTCCTGCATTTCTGGTTTTGAGACTTTTTTCAGCATGGCCCTTTTGACCGATGGGAAGCGAGACTTCTTTGTAGCGCTGATTTGCCTTTCCAGGTTGCTTGGTTGGCCAAAAAGGGCGTATGCGTTTTTTCCTGAATATATTCAGGAAAAAACGCATACGCCCTTTTTGGCCAAGGGCATCATTGTCAACGTTTTGCCGCTTTTCATGTGCTTTAAAGGCGATTCGTATCTACCTCCTGAAATCTGTTTCCTGCAATTCTGCCTTGATTTCAAATCCTCTTCTTTGCCTTCCCTCAATATATTTGTGGACGAGAGTTATCATTTATAACTCTGCAGGTTTGTGAATTGCAGTGCCCTGAACCTCCATTTTACAACTCGTTTTTATGGGAGCTGGCCGCAAAATCGCAGAATGGCTTCAGGCCCTGTTCTGGTTCCGGGGGCAGGCTGAGCCTGTGGTTAATTCTTCTTCCTGGTGGGAAAATAGTGTCACCTGTGCCTGTCCCAACACCAAGAGCTAGTCTCTCGTTGGTTCCACGTCTTCCCGTTTATCCTCAGGACAAATTGCAACCTGTACGGAACAGGAGGTTAAAGGTGCTGATGCTCCAAGTAGGGAGCTTGCTAGTGAAGCGGCTGGAATGGCGAACCCGGGCACAAGGAGATGAGAAATGAGGTGCGTTTTAGAAACCTTTCCCCATCACACGGTGTACCATCTTCTGGGTTTCTCATGCATGTTTTTGATGTAGGAAGATGCCCTTGAACCTGGAGATTTGGGACCCATGCGATGGGTACCACGCAGTATTACTTTAAAGGGTCTGCGTTTGCTCACCCAACCTCACCAAACCTCTCAGCCCCAAGAGTGTCCACCCTTATGTCTCATCCAGCTGTGGGTCTAGATATGGTCAATCCAGGTTGCATCACAGCCCCTGAACGCATTGTGTAAGAATTTCTCTCTCTTTCACTGTCTTTGTTTCATGGGTGTTTCAAAGTAATTTATTTTTAAAATGGGGTTTAGCTGCTTTTCACTGCTGTGTTTATGCCGCTTTACACCCACTTGACACACTAACAGAGAGATATCAATACATAGGTTTTACGATTATTACTAGTCAGATATATTCTTGTGCGGTGAATAGGGCGTGTTGAGTCCAGTTCTCTGAGCAAGGAGTAGGTCTTGTCTATTACATATTGGGTTTATGGAACGGTATGTGAGCTAATTTGATACCCTTGTTTTATGTATCACCCCACCTCACCTTTCCCGTTAAGCAGCCATAGTGTGTTTTCTGCATGTGTGACTCTGTTCTGTTTTGTAATTCAGTTCAAGTGTAACGGTTTTTACATTCCCTCTATCTGTGATACCTTATGAGAAGTGTCCTTTTCTGTGTGACTTATTTCACTTAGAATCGTCGTACCTAAATCCACTCATCATGCTGCTACTAACCTTACGACATTGATTTCATGGCTGAGTGATATTCCATTGTACATAAGGACCACAACTTCTTTATCCATTTTTCTCTTTCCTGGGATATTTAAGGTGGAATGAAGTGGAGGTCCTGGTCAACAGAGCAGCCCTAAACTTTGGGGTGCTTGTGTCTTGCTGATTTTTCATTTTCCCAATTTCTACCCCCATGAGTGGAAGTGCCCTACGCTCTCTAAGCTGTGTTTTTCAGATGTTTCAGGACTCACCGGACACTTCTCCAGAGTGGCTCTTGGCAATTTACATCCCGCCCATCAGTGTAGCAAGGCTCCCATTTCTCCATGGCCTGTCCTGCATTTCTGGTTTTGAGACTTTTTTCAGCATGGCCCTTTTGACCGATGGGAAGCGAGACTTCTTTGTAGCGCTGATTTGCCTTTCCAGGTTGCTTGGTTGGCCAAAAAGGGCGTATGCGTTTTTTCCTGAATATATTCAGGAAAAAACGCATACGCCCTTTTTGGCCAAGGGCATCATCGTCAACGTTTTGCCGCTTTTCATGTGCTTTAAAGGCGATTCGTATCTACCTCCTGAAATCTGTTTCCTGCAATTCTGCCTTGATTTCAAATCCTCTTCTTTGCCTTCCCTCAATATATTTGTGGACGAGAGTTATCATTTATAACTCTGCAGGTTTGTGAATTGCAGTGCCCTGAACCTCCATTTTACAACTCGTTTTTATGGGAGCTGGCCGCAAAATCGCAGAATGGCTTCAGGCCCTGTTCTGGTTCCGGGGGGCAGGCTGAGCCTGTGGTTAATTCTTCTTCCTGGTGGGAAAATAGTGTCACCTGTGCCTGTCCCAACACCAAGAGCTAGTCTCTCGTTGGTTCCACGTCTTCCCGTTTATCCTCAGGACAAATTGCAACCTGTACGGAACAGGAGGTTAAAGGTGCTGATGCTCCAAGTAGGGAGCTTGCTAGTGAAGCGGCTGGAATGGCGAACCCGGGCACAAGGAGATGAGAAATGAGGTGCGTTTTAGAAACCTTTCCCCATCACACGGTGTACCATCTTCTGGGTTTCTCATGCATGTTTTTGATGTAGGAAGATGCCCTTGAACCTGGAGATTTGGGACCCATGCGATGGGTACCACGCAGTATTACTTTAAAGGGTCTGCGTTTGCTCACCCAACCTCACCAAACCTCTCAGCCCCAAGAGTGTCCACCCTTATGTCTCATCCAGCTGTGGGTCTAGATATGGTCAATCCAGGTTGCATCACAGCCCCTGAACGCATTGTGTAAGAATTTCTCTCTCTTTCACTGTCTTTGTTTCATGGGTGTTTCAAAGTAATTTATTTTCATAATGGGATTTAGCTGCTTTTCACTGCTGTGTTTATGCCGCTTTACACCCACTTGACACACTAACAGAGACATATCAATACATAGGTTTTACGATTATTACTAGTCAGATATATTCTTGTGCGGTGAATAGGGCGTGTTGAGTCCAGTTCTCTGAGCAAGGAGTAGGTCTTGTCTATTACATATTGTGTTTATGGAACTGTGTGAGCTAATTTGATATCCTTGTTTTATGTATCACCCCACCTCACCTTTCCCGTTAAGCAGCCATAGTGTGTTTTCTGCATGTGTGACTCTGTTCTGTTTTGTAATTCAGTTCAAGTGTAACGGTTTTTACATTCCCTCTATCTGTGATACCTTATGAGAAGTGTCCTTTTCTGTGTGACTTATTTCACTTAGAATCGTCGTACCTAAATCCACTCATCATGCTGCTACTAACCTTACGACATTGATTTCATGGCTGAGTGATATTCCATTGTACATAAGGACCACAACTTCTTTATCCATTTTTCTCTTTCCTGGGATATTTAAGGTGGAATGAAGTGGAGGTCCTGGTCAACAGAGCAGCCCTAAACTTTGGGGTGCTTGTGTCTTGCTGATTTTTCATTTTCCCAATTTATACCCCCATGAGTGGAAGTGCCCTACGCTCTCTAAGCTGTGTTTTTCAGATGTTTCAGGACTCACCGGACACTTCTCCAGAGTGGCTCTTGGCAATTTACATCCCGCCCATCAGTGTAGCAAGGCTCCCATTTCTCCATGGCCTGTCCTGCATTTCTGGTTTTGAGACTTTTTTCAGCATGGCCCTTTTGACCGATGGGAAGCGAGACTTCTTTGTAGCGCTGATTTGCCTTTCCAGGTTGCTTGGTTGGCCAAAAAGGGCGTATGCGTTTTTTCCTGAATATATTCAGGAAAAAACGCATACGCCCTTTTTGGCCAAGGGCATCATTGTCAACGTTTTGCCGCTTTTCATGTGCTTTAAAGGCGATTCGTATCTACCTCCTCAAATCTGTTTTCTGCAATTCTGCCTTGATTTCAAATCCTCTTCTTTGCCTTCCCTCAATATATTTGTGGACGAGAGTTATCATTTATAACTCTGCAGGTTTGTGAATTGCAGTGCCCTGAACCTCCATCTTACAACTCGTTTTTATGGGAGCTGGCCGCAAAATCGCAGAATGGCTTCAGGCACTGTTCTGGTTCCGGGGGGCAGGATGAGCCTGTGGTTAATTCTTCTTCCTGATGGGAAAATAGTGTCACCTGTGCCTGTCCCAACACCAAGAGCTAGTCTCTCGTTGGTTCCACGTCTTCCCGTTTATCCTCAGGACAAATTGCAACCTGTACGGAACAGGAGGTTAAAGGTGCTGATGCTCCAAGTAGGGAGCTTGCTAGTGAAGTGGCTGGAATGGCGAACCCGGGCACAAGGAGATGAGAAATGAGGTGCGTTTTAGAAACCTTTCCCCATCACACGGTGTACCATCTTCTGGGTTTCTCATGCATGTTTTTGATGTAGAAAGATGCCCTTGAACCTGGAGATTTCGGACCCATGCGATGGGTACCACGCAGTATTACTTTAAAGGGTCTGCGTTTGCTCACCCAACCTCACCAAACCTCTCAGCCCCAAGAGTGTCCACCCTTATGTTTCATCCAGCTGTGCGTCTAGATATGGTCAATCCAGGTTGCATCACAGCCCCTGAACGCATTGTGTAAGAATTTCTCTCTCTTTCACTGTCTTTGTTTCATGGGTGTTTCAAAGTAATTTATTTTTAAAATGGGGTTTAGCTGCTTTTCACTGCTGTGTTTATGCCGCTTTACACCCACTTGACACACTAACAGAGAGATATCAATACATAGGTTTTACGATTATTATTAGTCAGATATATTCTTGTGCGGTGAATAGGGCGTGTTGAGTCCAGTTCTCTGAGCAAGGAGTAGGTCTTGTCTATTACATATTGGGTTTATGGAACGGTATCTGAGCTAATTTGATACCCTTGTTTTATGTATCACCCCACCTCACCTTTCCCGTTAAGCAGCCATAGTGTGTTTTCTGCATGTGTGACTCTGTTCTGTTTTGTAATTCAGTTCAAGTGTAACGGTTTTTACATTCCCTCTATCTGTGATACCTTATGAGAAGTGTCCTTTTCTGTGTGACTTATTTCACTTAGAATCGTCGTACCTAAATCCACTCATCATGCTGCTACTAACCTTACGACATTGATTTCATGGCTGAGTGATATTCCATTGTACATAAGGACCACAACTTCTTTATCCATTTTTCTCTTTCCTGGGATATTTAAGGTGGAATGAAGTGGAGGTCCTGGTCAACAGAGCAGCCCTAAACTTTGGGGTGCTTGTGTCTTGCTGATTTTTCATTTTCCCAATTTCTACCCCCATGAGTGGAAGTGCCCTACGCTCTCTAAGCTGTGTTTTTCAGATGTTTCAGGACTCACCGGACACTTCTCCAGAGTGGCTCTTGGCAATTTACATCCCGCCCATCAGTGTAGCAAGGCTCCCATTTCTCCATGGCCTGTCCTGCATTTCTGGTTTTGAGACTTTTTTCAGCATGGCCCTTTTGACCGATGGGAAGCGAGACTTCTTTGTAGCGCTGATTTGCCTTTCCAGGTTGCTTGGTTGGCCAAAAAGGGCGTATGCGTTTTTTCCTGAATATATTCAGGAAAAAACGCATACGCCCTTTTTGGCCAAGGGCATCATCGTCAACGTTTTGCCGCTTTTCATGTGCTTTAAAGGCGATTCGTATCTACCTCCTGAAATCTGTTTCCTGCAATTCTGCCTTGATTTCAAATCCTCTTCTTTGCCTTCCCTCAATATATTTGTGGACGAGAGTTATCATTTATAACTCTGCAGGTTTGTGAATTGCAGTGCCCTGAACCTCCATTTTACAACTCGTTTTTATGGGAGCTGGCCGCAAAATCGCAGAATGGCTTCAGGCCCTGTTCTGGTTCCGGGGGGCAGGCTGAGCCTGTGGTTAATTCTTCTTCCTGGTGGGAAAATAGTGTCACCTGTGCCTGTCCCAACACCAAGAGCTAGTCTCTCGTTGGTTCCACGTCTTCCCGTTTATCCTCAGGACAAATTGCAACCTGTACGGAACAGGAGGTTAAAGGTGCTGATGCTCCAAGTAGGGAGCTTGCTAGTGAAGCGGCTGGAATGGCGAACCCGGGCACAAGGAGATGAGAAATGAGGTGCGTTTTAGAAACCTTTCCCCATCACACGGTGTACCATCTTCTGGGTTTCTCATGCATGTTTTTGATGTAGGAAGATGCCCTTGAACCTGGAGATTTGGGACCCATGCGATGGGTACCACGCAGTATTACTTTAAAGGGTCTGCGTTTGCTCACCCAACCTCACCAAACCTCTCAGCCCCAAGAGTGTCCACCCTTATGTCTCATCCAGCTGTGGGTCTAGATATGGTCAATCCAGGTTGCATCACAGCCCCTGAACGCATTGTGTAAGAATTTCTCTCTCTTTCACTGTCTTTGTTTCATGGGTGTTTCAAAGTAATTTATTTTCATAATGGGATTTAGCTGCTTTTCACTGCTGTGTTTATGCCGCTTTACACCCACTTGACACACTAACAGAGACATATCAATACATAGGTTTTACGATTATTACTAGTCAGATATATTCTTGTGCGGTGAATAGGGCGTGTTGAGTCCAGTTCTCTGAGCAAGGAGTAGGTCTTGTCTATTACATATTGTGTTTATGGAACTGTGTGAGCTAATTTGATATCCTTGTTTTATGTATCACCCCACCTCACCTTTCCCGTTAAGCAGCCATAGTGTGTTTTCTGCATGTGTGACTCTGTTCTGTTTTGTAATTCAGTTCAAGTGTAACGGTTTTTACATTCCCTCTATCTGTGATACCTTATGAGAAGTGTCCTTTTCTGTGTGACTTATTTCACTTAGAATCGTCGTACCTAAATCCACTCATCATGCTGCTACTAACCTTACGACATTGATTTCATGGCTGAGTGATATTCCATTGTACATAAGGACCACAACTTCTTTATCCATTTTTCTCTTTCCTGGGATATTTAAGGTGGAATGAAGTGGAGGTCCTGGTCAACAGAGCAGCCCTAAACTTTGGGGTGCTTGTGTCTTGCTGATTTTTCATTTTCCCAATTTATACCCCCATGAGTGGAAGTGCCCTACGCTCTCTAAGCTGTGTTTTTCAGATGTTTCAGGACTCACCGGACACTTCTCCAGAGTGGCTCTTGGCAATTTACATCCCGCCCATCAGTGTAGCAAGGCTCCCATTTCTCCATGGCCTGTCCTGCATTTCTGGTTTTGAGACTTTTTTCAGCATGGCCCTTTTGACCGATGGGAAGCGAGACTTCTTTGTAGCGCTGATTTGCCTTTCCAGGTTGCTTGGTTGGCCAAAAAGGGCGTATGCGTTTTTTCCTGAATATATTCAGGAAAAAACGCATACGCCCTTTTTGGCCAAGGGCATCATCGTCAACGTTTTGCCGCTTTTCATGTGCTTTAAAGGCGATTCGTATCTACCTCCTGAAATCTGTTTCCTGCAATTCTGCCTTGATTTCAAATCCTCTTCTTTGCCTTCCCTCAATATATTTGTGGACGAGAGTTATCATTTATAACTCTGCAGGTTTGTGAATTGCAGTGCCCTGAACCTCCATTTTACAACTCGTTTTTATGGGAGCTGGCCGCAAAATCGCAGAATGGCTTCAGGCCCTGTTCTGGTTCCGGGGGGCAGGCTGAGCCTGTGGTTAATTCTTCTTCCTGGTGGGAAAATAGTGTCACCTGTGCCTGTCCCAACACCAAGAGCTAGTCTCTCGTTGGTTCCACGTCTTCCCGTTTATCCTCAGGACAAATTGCAACCTGTACGGAACAGGAGGTTAAAGGTGCTGATGCTCCAAGTAGGGAGCTTGCTAGTGAAGCGGCTGGAATGGCGAACCCGGGCACAAGGAGATGAGAAATGAGGTGCGTTTTAGAAACCTTTCCCCATCACACGGTGTACCATCTTCTGGGTTTCTCATGCATGTTTTTGATGTAGGAAGATGCCCTTGAACCTGGAGATTTGGGACCCATGCGATGGGTACCACGCAGTATTACTTTAAAGGGTCTGCGTTTGCTCACCCAACCTCACCAAACCTCTCAGCCCCAAGAGTGTCCACCCTTATGTCTCATCCAGCTGTGGGTCTAGATATGGTCAATCCAGGTTGCATCACAGCCCCTGAACGCATTGTGTAAGAATTTCTCTCTCTTTCACTGTCTTTGTTTCATGGGTGTTTCAAAGTAATTTATTTTTAAAATGGGGTTTAGCTGCTTTTCACTGCTGTGTTTATGCCGCTTTACACCCACTTGACACACTAACAGAGAGATATCAATACATAGGTTTTACGATTATTACTAGTCAGATATATTCTTGTGCGGTGAATAGGGCGTGTTGAGTCCAGTTCTCTGAGCAAGGAGTAGGTCTTGTCTATTACATATTGGGTTTATGGAACGGTATCTGAGCTAATTTGATACCCTTGTTTTATGTATCACCCCACCTCACCTTTCCCGTTAAGCAGCCATAGTGTGTTTTCTGCATGTGTGACTCTGTTCTGTTTTGTAATTCAGTTCAAGTGTAACGGTTTTTACATTCCCTCTATCTGTGATACCTTATGAGAAGTGTCCTTTTCTGTGTGACTTATTTCACTTAGAATCGTCGTACCTAAATCCACTCATCATGCTGCTACTAACCTTACGACATTGATTTCATGGCTGAGTGATATTCCATTGTACATAAGGACCACAACTTCTTTATCCATTTTTCTCTTTCCTGGGATATTTAAGGTGGAATGAAGTGGAGGTCCTGGTCAACAGAGCAGCCCTAAACTTTGGGGTGCTTGTGTCTTGCTGATTTTTCATTTTCCCAATTTCTACCCCCATGAGTGGAAGTGCCCTACGCTCTCTAAGCTGTGTTTTTCAGATGTTTCAGGACTCACCGGACACTTCTCCAGAGTGGCTCTTGGCAATTTACATCCCGCCCATCAGTGTAGCAAGGCTCCCATTTCTCCATGGCCTGTCCTGCATTTCTGGTTTTGAGACTTTTTTCAGCATGGCCCTTTTGACCGATGGGAAGCGAGACTTCTTTGTAGCGCTGATTTGCCTTTCCAGGTTGCTTGGTTGGCCAAAAAGGGCGTATGCGTTTTTTCCTGAATATATTCAGGAAAAAACGCATACGCCCTTTCTGGCCAAGGGCATCATTGTCAACGTTTTGCCGCTTTTCATGTGCTTTAAAGGCGATTCGTATCTACCTCCTGAAATCTGTTTCCTGCAATTCTGCCTTGATTTCAAATCCTCTTTTTTGCCTTCCCTCAATATATTTGTGGACGAGAGTTATCATTTATAACTCTGCAGGTTTGTGAATTGCAGTGCCCTGAACCTCCATCTTACAACTCGTTTTTATGGGAGCTGGCCGCAAAATCGCAGAATGGCTTCAGGCCCTGTTCTGGTTCCGGGGGGCAGGCTGAGCCTGTGGTTAATTCTTCTTCCTGGTGGGAAAATAGTGTCACCTGTGCCTGTCCCAACACCAAGAGCTAGTCTCTCGTTGGTTCCACGTCTTCCCGTTTATCCTCAGGACAAATTGCAACCTGTACGGAACAGGAGGTTAAAGGTGCTGATGCTCCAAGTAGGGAGCTTGCTAGAGAAGCGGCTGGAATGGCGAACCCGGGCACAAGGAGATGAGAAATGAGGTGCGTTTTAGAAACCTTTCCCCATCACACGGTGTACCATCTTCTGGGTTTCTCATGCATGTTTTTGATGTAGGAAGATGCCCTTGAACCTGGAGATTTGGGACCCATGCGATGGGTACCACGCAGTATTACTTTAAAGGGTCTGCGTTTGCTCACCCAACCTCACCAAACCTCTCAGCCCCAAGAGTGTCCACCCTTATGTCTCATCCAGCTGTGGGTCTAGATATGGTCAATCCAGGTTGCATCACAGCCCCTGAACGCATTGTGTAAGAATTTCTCTCTCTTTCACTGTCTTTGTTTCATGGGTGTTTCAAAGTAATTTATTTTTAAAATGGGGTTTAGCTGCTTTTCACTGCTGTGTTTATGCCGCTTTACACCCACTTGACACACTAACAGAGAGATATCAATACATAGGTTTTACGATTATTACTAGTCAGATATATTCTTGTGCGGTGAATAGGGCGTGTTGAGTCCAGTTCTCTGAGCAAGGAGTAGGTCTTGTCTATTACATATTGGGTTTATGGAACGGTATCTGAGCTAATTTGATACCCTTGTTTTATGTATCACCCCACCTCACCTTTCCCGTTAAGCAGCCATAGTGTGTTTTCTGCATGTGTGACTCTGTTCTGTTTTGTATTTCAGTTCAAGTGTAACGGTTTTTACATTCCCTCTATCTGTGATACCTTATGAGAAGTGTCCTTTTCTGTGTGACTTATTTCACTTAGAATCGTCGTACCTAAATCCACTCATCATGCTGCTACTAACCTTACGACATTGATTTCACGGCTGAGTGATATTCCATTGTACATAAGGACCACAACTTCTTTATCCATTTTTCTCTTTCCTGGGATATTTAAGGTGGAATGAAGTGGAGGTCCTGGTCAACAGAGCAGCCCTAAACTTTGGGGTGCTTGTGTCTTGCTGATTTTTCATTTTCCCAATTTATACCCCCATGAGTGGAAGTGCCCTACGCTCTCTAAGCTGTGTTTTTCAGATGTTTCAGGACTCACCGGACACTTCTCCAGAGTGGCTCTTGGCAATTTACATCCCGCCCATCAGTGTAGCAAGGCTCCCATTTCTCCATGGCCTGTCCTGCATTTCTGGTTTTGAGACTTTTTTCAGCATGGCCCTTTTGACCGATGGGAAGCGAGACTTCTTTGTAGCACTGATTTGCCTTTCCAGGTTGCTTGGTTGGCCAAAAAGGGCGTATGCGTTTTTTCCTGAATATATTCAGGAAAAAACGCATACGCCCTTTTTGGCCAAGGGCATCATTGTCAACGTTTTGCCGCTTTTCATGTGCTTTAAAGGCGATTCGTATCTACCTCCTCAAATCTGTTTTCTGCAATTCTGCCTTGATTTCAAATCCTCTTCTTTGCCTTCCCTCAATATATTTGTGGACGAGAGTTATCATTTATAACTCTGCAGGTTTGTGAATTGCAGTGCCCTGAACCTCCATCTTACAACTCGTTTTTATGGGAGCTGGCCGCAAAATCGCAGAATGGCTTCAGGCACTGTTCTGGTTCCGGGGGGCAGGATGAGCCTGTGGTTAATTCTTCTTCCTGATGGGAAAATAGTGTCACCTGTGCCTGTCCCAACACCAAGAGCTAGTCTCTCGTTGGTTCCACGTCTTCCCGTTTATCCTCAGGACAAATTGCAACCTGTACGGAACAGGAGGTTAAAGGTGCTGATGCTCCAAGTAGGGAGCTTGCTAGTGAAGTGGCTGGAATGGCGAACCCGGGCACAAGGAGATGAGAAATGAGGTGCGTTTTAGAAACCTTTCCCCATCACACGGTGTACCATCTTCTGGGTTTCTCATGCATGTTTTTGATGTAGAAAGATGCCCTTGAACCTGGAGATTTCGGACCCATGCGATGGGTACCACGCAGTATTACTTTAAAGGGTCTGCGTTTGCTCACCCAACCTCACCAAACCTCTCAGCCCCAAGAGTGTCCACCCTTATGTTTCATCCAGCTGTGCGTCTAGATATGGTCAATCCAGGTTGCATCACAGCCCCTGAACGCATTGTGTAAGAATTTCTCTCTCTTTCACTGTCTTTGTTTCATGGGTGTTTCAAAGTAATTTATTTTTAAAATGGGGTTTAGCTGCTTTTCACTGCTGTGTTTATGCCGCTTTACACCCACTTGACACACTAACAGAGAGATATCAATACATAGGTTTTACGATTATTATTAGTCAGATATATTCTTGTGCGGTGAATAGGGCGTGTTGAGTCCAGTTCTCTGAGCAAGGAGTAGGTCTTGTCTATTACATATTGGGTTTATGGAACGGTATCTGAGCTAATTTGATACCCTTGTTTTATGTATCACCCCACCTCACCTTTCCCGTTAAGCAGCCATAGTGTGTTTTCTGCATGTGTGACTCTGTTCTGTTTTGTAATTCAGTTCAAGTGTAACGGTTTTTACATTCCCTCTATCTGTGATACCTTATGAGAAGTGTCCTTTTCTGTGTGACTTATTTCACTTAGAATCGTCGTACCTAAATCCACTCATCATGCTGCTACTAACCTTATGACATTGATTTCATGGCTGAGTGATATTCCATTGTACATAAGGACCACAACTTCTTTATCCATTTTTCTCTTTCCTGGGATATTTAAGGTGGAATGAAGTGGAGGTCCTGGTCAACAGAGCAGCCCTAAACTTTGGGGTGCTTGTGTCTTGCTGATTTTTCATTTTCCCAATTTCTACCCCCATGAGTGGAAGTGCCCTACGCTCTCTAAGCTGTGTTTTTCAGATGTTTCAGGACTCACCGGACACTTCTCCAGAGTGGCTCTTGGCAATTTACATCCCGCCCATCAGTGTAGCAAGGCTCCCATTTCTCCATGGCCTGTCCTGCATTTCTGGTTTTGAGACTTTTTTCAGCATGGCCCTTTTGACCGATGGGAAGCGAGACTTCTTTGTAGCGCTGATTTGCCTTTCCAGGTTGCTTGGTTGGCCAAAAAGGGCGTATGCGTTTTTTCCTGAATATATTCAGGAAAAAACGCATACGCCCTTTTTGGCCAAGGGCATCATCGTCAACGTTTTGCCGCTTTTCATGTGCTTTAAAGGCGATTCGTATCTACCTCCTGAAATCTGTTTCCTGCAATTCTGCCTTGATTTCAAATCCTCTTCTTTGCCTTCCCTCAATATATTTGTGGACGAGAGTTATCATTTATAACTCTGCAGGTTTGTGAATTGCAGTGCCCTGAACCTCCATTTTACAACTCGTTTTTATGGGAGCTGGCCGCAAAATCGCAGAATGGCTTCAGGCCCTGTTCTGGTTCCGGGGGGCAGGCTGAGCCTGTGGTTAATTCTTCTTCCTGGTGGGAAAATAGTGTCACCTGTGCCTGTCCCAACACCAAGAGCTAGTCTCTCGTTGGTTCCACGTCTTCCCGTTTATCCTCAGGACAAATTGCAACCTGTACGGAACAGGAGGTTAAAGGTGCTGATGCTCCAAGTAGGGAGCTTGCTAGTGAAGCGGCTGGAATGGCGAACCCGGGCACAAGGAGATGAGAAATGAGGTGCGTTTTAGAAACCTTTCCCCATCACACGGTGTACCATCTTCTGGGTTTCTCATGCATGTTTTTGATGTAGGAAGATGCCCTTGAACCTGGAGATTTGGGACCCATGCGATGGGTACCACGCAGTATTACTTTAAAGGGTCTGCGTTTGCTCACCCAACCTCACCAAACCTCTCAGCCCCAAGAGTGTCCACCCTTATGTCTCATCCAGCTGTGGGTCTAGATATGGTCAATCCAGGTTGCATCACAGCCCCTGAACGCATTGTGTAAGAATTTCTCTCTCTTTCACTGTCTTTGTTTCATGGGTGTTTCAAAGTAATTTATTTTTAAAATGGGGTTTAGCTGCTTTTCACTGCTGTGTTTATGCCGCTTTACACCCACTTGACACACTAACAGAGAGATATCAATACATAGGTTTTACGATTATTACTAGTCAGATATATTCTTGTGCGGTGAATAGGGCGTGTTGAGTCCAGTTCTCTGAGCAAGGAGTAGGTCTTGTCTATTACATATTGGGTTTATGGAACGGTATGTGAGCTAATTTGATACCCTTGTTTTATGTATCACCCCACCTCACCTTTCCCGTTAAGCAGCCATAGTGTGTTTTCTGCATGTGTGACTCTGTTCTGTTTTGTAATTCAGTTCAAGTGTAACGGTTTTTACATTCCCTCTATCTGTGATATCTTATGAGAAGTGTCCTTTTCTGTGTGACTTATTTCACTTAGAATCGTCGTACCTAAATCCACTCATCATGCTGCTACTAACATTACGACATTGATTTCATGGCTGAGTGATATTCCATTGTACATAAGGACCACAACTTCTTTATCCATTTTTCTCTTTCCTGGGATATTTAAGGTGGAATGAAGTGGAGGTCCTGGTCAACAGAGCAGCCCTAAACTTTGGGGTGCTTGTGTCTTGCTGATTTTTCATTTTCCCAATTTCTACCCCCATGAGTGGAAGTGCCCTACGCTCTCTAAGCTGTGTTTTTCAGATGTTTCAGGACTCACCGGACACTTCTCCAGAGTGGCTCTTGGCCATTTACATCCCGCCCATCAGTGTAGCAAGGCTCCCATTTCTCCATGGCCTGTCCTGCATTTCTGGTTTTGACACTTTTTTCAGCATGGCCCTTTTGACCGATGGGAAGCGAGACTTCTTTGTAGCGCTGATTTGCCTTTCCAGGTTGCTTGGTTGGCCAAAAAGGGCGTATGCGTTTTTTCCTGAATATATTCAGGAAAAAACGCATACGCCCTTTTTGGCCAAGGGCATCATTGTCAACGTTTTGCCGCTTTTCATGTGCTTTAAAAGCGATTCGTATCTACCTCCTGAAATCTGTTTCCTGCAATTCTGCCTTGATTTCAAATCCTCTTCTTTGCCTTCCCTCAATATATTTGTGGACGAGAGATATCATTTATAACTCTGCAGGTTTGTGAATTGCAGTGCCCTGAACCTCCATCTTACAACTCGTTTTTATGGGAGCTGGCCGCAAAATCGCAGAATGGCTTCAGGCCCTGTTCTGGTTCCGGGGGGCAGGCTGAGCCTGTGGTTAATTCTTCTTCCTGATGGGAAAATAGTGTCACCTGTGCCTGTCCCAACACCAAGAGCTAGTCTCTCGTTGGTTCCACGTCTTCCCGTTTATCCTCAGGACAAATTGCAACCTGTACAGAACAGGAGGTTAAAGGTGCTGATGCTCCAAGTAGGGAGCTTGCTAGTGAAGTGGCTGGAATGGCGAACCCGGGCACAAGGAGATGAGAAATGAGGTGCGTTTTAGAAACCTTTCCCCATCACACGGTGTACCATCTTCTGGGTTTCTCATGCATGTTTTTGATGTAGGAAGATGCCCTTGAACCTGAAGATTTGGGACCCATGCGATGGGTACCACGCAGTATTACTTTAAAGGGTCTGCGTTTGCTCACCCAACCTCACCAAACCTCTCAGCCCCAAGAGTGTCCACCCTTATGTGTCATCCAGCTGTGGGTCTAGATATGGTCAATCCAGGTTGCATCACAGCCCCTGAACGCATTGTGTAAGAATTTCTCTCTCTTTCACTGTCTTTGTTTCATGGGTGTTTCAAAGTAATTTATTTTTAAAATGGGGTTTAGCTGCTTTTCACTGCTGTGTTTATGCCGCTTTACACCCACTTGACACACTAACAGAGAGATATCAATACATAGGTTTTACGATTATTATTAGTCAGATATATTCTTGTGCGGTGAATAGGGCGTGTTGAGTCCAGTTCTCTGAGCAAGGAGTAGGTCTTGTCTATTACATATTGGGTTTATGGAACGGTATCTGAGCTAATTTGATACCCTTGTTTTATGTATCACCCCACCTCACCTTTCCCGTTAAGCAGCCATAGTGTGTTTTCTGCATGTGTGACTCTGTTCTGTTTTGTAATTCAGTTCAAGTGTAACGGTTTTTACATTCCCTCTATCTGTGATACCTTATGAGAAGTGTCCTTTTCTGTGTGACTTATTTCACTTAGAATCGTCGTACCTAAATCCACTCATCATGCTGCTACTAACCTTACGACATTGATTTCATGGCTGAGTGATATTCCATTGTACATAAGGACCACAACTTCTTTATCCATTTTTCTCTTTCCTGGGATATTTAAGGTGGAATGAAGTGGAGGTCCTGGTCAACAGAGCAGCCCTAAACTTTGGGGTGCTTGTGTCTTGCTGATTTTTCATTTTCCCAATTTCTACCCCCATGAGTGGAAGTGCCCTACGCTCTCTAAGCTGTGTTTTTCAGATGTTTCAGGGCTCACCGGACACTTCTCCAGAGTGGCTCTTGGCAATTTACATCCCGCCCATCAGTGTAGCAAGGCTCCCATTTCTCCATGGCCTGTCCTGCATTTCTGGTTTTGAGACTTTTTTCAGCATGGCCCTTTGACCGATGGGAAGCGAGACTTCTTTGTAGCGCTGATTTGCCTTTCCAGGTTGCTTGGTTGGCCAAAAAGGGCGTATGCGTTTTTTCCTGAATATATTCAGGAAAAAACGCATACGCCCTTTCTGGCCAAGGGCATCATTGTCAACGTTTTGCCGCTTTTCATGTGCTTTAAAGGCGATTCGTATCTACCTCCTGAAATCTGTTTCCTGCAATTCTGCCTTGATTTCAAATCCTCTTTTTTGCCTTCCCTCAATATATTTGTGGACGAGAGTTATCATTTATAACTCTGCAGGTTTGTGAATTGCAGTGCCCTGAACCTCCATCTTACAACTCGTTTTTATGGGAGCTGGCCGCAAAATCGCAGAATGGCTTCAGGCCCTGTTCTGGTTCCGGGGGGCAGGCTGAGCCTGTGGTTAATTCTTCTTCCTGGTGGGAAAATAGTGTCACCTGTGCCTGTCCCAACACCAAGAGCTAGTCTCTCGTTGGTTCCACGTCTTCCCGTTTATCCTCAGGACAAATTGCAACCTGTACGGAACAGGAGGTTAAAGGTGCTGATGCTCCAAGTAGGGAGCTTGCTAGAGAAGCGGCTGGAATGGCGAACCCGGGCACAAGGAGATGAGAAATGAGGTGCGTTTTAGAAACCTTTCCCCATCACACGGTGTACCATCTTCTGGGTTTCTCATGCATGTTTTTGATGTAGGAAGATGCCCTTGAACCTGGAGATTTGGGACCCATGCGATGGGTACCACGCAGTATTACTTTAAAGGGTCTGCGTTTGCTCACCCAACCTCACCAAACCTCTCAGCCCCAAGAGTGTCCACCCTTATGTCTCATCCAGCTGTGGGTCTAGATATGGTCAATCCAGGTTGCATCACAGCCCCTGAACGCATTGTGTAAGAATTTCTCTCTCTTTCACTGTCTTTGTTTCATGGGTGTTTCAAAGTAATTTATTTTTAAAATGGGGTTTAGCTGCTTTTCACTGCTGTGTTTATGCCGCTTTACACCCACTTGACACACTAACAGAGAGATATCAATACATAGGTTTTACGATTATTACTAGTCAGATATATTCTTGTGCGGTGAATAGGGCGTGTTGAGTCCAGTTCTCTGAGCAAGGAGTAGGTCTTGTCTATTACATATTGGGTTTATGGAACGGTATCTGAGCTAATTTGATACCCTTGTTTTATGTATCACCCCACCTCACCTTTCCCGTTAAGCAGCCATAGTGTGTTTTCTGCATGTGTGACTCTGTTCTGTTTTGTATTTCAGTTCAAGTGTAACGGTTTTTACATTCCCTCTATCTGTGATACCTTATGAGAAGTGTCCTTTTCTGTGTGACTTATTTCACTTAGAATCGTCGTACCTAAATCCACTCATCATGCTGCTACTAACCTTACGACATTGATTTCACGGCTGAGTGATATTCCATTGTACATAAGGACCACAACTTCTTTATCCATTTTTCTCTTTCCTGGGATATTTAAGGTGGAATGAAGTGGAGGTCCTGGTCAACAGAGCAGCCCTAAACTTTGGGGTGCTTGTGTCTTGCTGATTTTTCATTTTCCCAATTTCTACCCCCATGAGTGGAAGTGCCCTACGCTCTCTAAGCTGTGTTTTTCAGATGTTTCAGGACTCACCGGACACTTCTCCAGAGTGGCTCTTGGCAATTTACATCCCGCCCATCAGTGTAGCAAGGCTCCCATTTCTCCATGGCCTGTCCTGCATTTCTGGTTTTGAGACTTTTTTCAGCATGGCCCTTTTGACCGATGGGAAGCGAGACTTCTTTGTAGCGCTGATTTGCCTTTCCAGGTTGCTTGGTTGGCCAAAAAGGGCGTATGCGTTTTTTCCTGAATATATTCAGGAAAAAACGCATACGCCCTTTTTGGCCAAGGGCATCATTGTCAACGTTTTGCCGCTTTTCATGTGCTTTAAAGGCGATTCGTATCTACCTCCTGAAATCTGTTTCCTGCAATTCTGCCTTGATTTCAAATCCTCTTCTTTGCCTTCCCTCAATATATTTGTGGACGAGAGTTATCATTTATAACTCTGCAGGTTTGTGAATTGCAGTGCCCTGAACCTCCATCTTACAACTCGTTTTTATGGGAGCTGGCCGCAAAATCGCAGAATGGCTTCAGGCCCTGTTCTGGTTCCGGGGGGCAGGCTGAGCCTGTGGTTAATTCTTCTTCCTGATGGGAAAATAGTGTCACCTGTGCCTGTCCCAACACCAAGAGCTAGTCTCTCGTTGGTTCCACCTCTTCCCGTTTATCCTCAAGAAAAATTGCAACCTGTACAGAACAGGAGGTTAAAGGTGCTGATGCTCCAAGTAGGGAGCTTGCTAGTGAAGTGGCTGGAATGGCGAACCCGGGCACAAGGAGATGAGAAATGAGGTGCGTTTTAGAAACCTTTCCCCATCACACGGTGTACCATCTTCTGGGTTTCTCATGCATGTTTTTGATGTAGGAAGATGCCCTTGAACCTGGAGATTTGGGACCCATGCGATGGGTACCACGCAGTATTACTTTAAAGGGTCTGCGTTTGCTCACCCAACCTCACCAAACCTCTCAGCCCCAAGAGTGTCCACCCTTATGTGTCATCCAGCTGTGCGTCTAGATATGGTCAATCCAGGTTGCATCACAGCCCCTGAACGCATTGTGTAAGAATTTCTCTCTCTTTCACTGTCTTTGTTTCATGGGTGTTTCAAAGTAATTTATTTTTAAAATGGGGTTTAGCTGCTTTTCACTGCTGTGTTTATGCCGCTTTACACCCACTTGACACACTAACAGAGAGATATCAATACATAGGTTTTACGATTATTATTAGTCAGATATATTCTTGTGCGGTGAATAGGGCGTGTTGAGTCCAGTTCTCTGAGCAAGGAGTAGGTCTTGTCTATTACATATTGGGTTTATGGAACGGTATGTGAGCTAATTTGATACCCTTGTTTTATGTATCACCCCACCTCACCTTTCCCGTTAAGCAGCCATAGTGTGTTTTCTGCATGTGTGACTCTGTTCTGTTTTGTAATTCAGTTCAAGTGTAACGGTTTTTACATTCCCTCTATCTGTGATACCTTATGAGAAGTGTCCTTTTCTGTGTGACTTATTTCACTTAGAATCGTCGTACCTAAATCCACTCATCATGCTGCTACTAACCTTACGACATTGATTTCATGGCTGAGTGATATTCCATTGTACATAAGGACCACAACTTCTTTATCCATTTTTCTCTTTCCTGGGATATTTAAGGTGGAATGAAGTGGAGGTCCTGGTCAACAGAGCAGCCCTAAACTTTGGGGTGCTTGTGTCTTGCTGATTTTTCATTTTCCCAATTTCTACCCCCATGAGTGGAAGTGCCCTACGCTCTCTAAGCTGTGTTTTTCAGATGTTTCAGGACTCACCGGACACTTCTCCAGAGTGGCTCTTGGCAATTTACATCCCGCCCATCAGTGTAGCAAGGCTCCCATTTCTCCATGGCCTGTCCTGCATTTCTGGTTTTGAGACTTTTTTCAGCATGGCCCTTTTGACCGATGGGAAGCGAGACTTCTTTGTAGCGCTGATTTGCCTTTCCAGGTTGCTTGGTTGGCCAAAAAGGGCGTATGCGTTTTTTCCTGAATATATTCAGGAAAAAACGCATACGCCCTTTTTGGCCAAGGGCATCATTGTCAACGTTTTGCCGCTTTTCATGTGCTTTAAAGGCGATTCGTATCTATCTCCTGAAATCTGTTTCCTGCAATTCTGCCTTGATTTCAAATCCTCTTTTTTGCCTTCCCTCAATATATTTGTGGACGATAGTTATCATTTATAACTCTGCAGGTTTGTGAATTGCAGTGCCCTGAACCTCCATCTTACAACTCGTTTTTATGGGAGCTGGCCGCAAAATCGCAGAATGGCTTCAGGCCCTGTTCTGGTTCCGGGGGGCAGGCTGAGCCTGTGGTTAATTCTTCTTCCTGGTGGGAAAATAGTGTCACCTGTGCCTGTCCCAACACCAAGAGCTAGTCTCTCGTTGGTTCCACGTCTTCCCGTTTATCCTCAGGACAAATTGCAACCTGTACGGAACAGGAGGTTAAAGGTGCTGATGCTCCAAGTAGGGAGCTTGCTAGTGAAGCGGCTGGAATGGCGAACCCGGGCACAAGGAGATGAGAAATGAGGTGCGTTTTAGAAACCTTTCCCCATCACACAGTGTACCATCTTCTGGGTTTCTCATGCATGTTTTTGATGTAGGAAGATGCCCTTGAACCTGGAGATTTGGGACCCATGCGATGGGTACCACGCAGTATTACTTTAAAGGGTCTGCGTTTGCTCACCCAACCTCACCAAACCTCTCAGCCCCAAGAGTGTCCACCCTTATGTCTCATCCAGCTGTGGGTCTAGATATGGTCAATCCAGGTTGCATCACAGCCCCTGAACGCATTGTGTAAGAATTTCTCTCTCTTTCACTGTCTTTGTTTCATGGGTGTTTCAAAGTAATTTATTTTTAAAATGGGGTTTAGCTGCTTTTCACTGCTGTGTTTATGCCGCTTTACACCCACTTGACACACTAACAGAGAGATATCAATACATAGGTTTTAAGATTATTACTAGTCAGATATATTCTTGTGCGGTGAATAGGGCGTGTTGAGTCCAGTTCTCTGAGCAAGGAGTAGGTTTTGTCTATTACATATTGGGTTTATGGAACGGTATCTGAGCTAATTTGATACCCTTGTTTTATGTATCACCCCACCTCACCTTTCCCGTTAAGCAGCCATAGTGTGTTTTCTGCATGTGTGACTCTGTTCTGTTTTGTATTTCAGTTCAAGTGTAACGGTTTTTACATTCCCTCTATCTGTGATACCTTATGAGAAGTGTCCTTTTCTGTGTGACTTATTTCACTTAGAATCGTCGTACCTAAATCCACTCATCATGCTGCTACTAACCTTACGACATTGATTTCACGGCTGAGTGATATTCCATTGTACATAAGGACCACAACTTCTTTATCCATTTTTCTCTTTCCTGGGATATTTAAGGTGGAATGAAGTGGAGGTCCTGGTCAACAGAGCAGCCCTAAACTTTGGGGTGCTTGTGTCTTGCTGATTTTTCATTTTCCCAATTTATACCCCCATGAGTGGAAGTGCCCTACGCTCTCTAAGCTGTGTTTTTCAGATGTTTCAGGACTCACCGGACACTTCTCCAGAGTGGCTCTTGGCAATTTACATCCCGCCCATCAGTGTAGCAAGGCTCCCATTTCTCCATGGCCTGTCCTGCATTTCTGGTTTTGAGACTTTTTTCAGCATGGCCCTTTTGACCGATGGGAAGCGAGACTTCTTTGTAGCGCTGATTTGCCTTTCCAGGTTGCTTGGTTGGCCAAAAAGGGCGTATGCGTTTTTTCCTGAATATATTCAGGAAAAAACGCATACGCCCTTTTTGGCCAAGGGCATCATTGTCAACGTTGTGCCGCTTTTCATGTGCTTTAAAGGCGATTCGTATCTACCTCCTGAAATCTGTTTCCTGCAATTCTGCCTTGATTTCAAATCCTCTTCTTTGCCTTCCCTCAATATATTTGTGGACGAGAGTTATCATTTATAACTCTGCAGGTTTGTGAATTGCAGTGCCCTGAACCTCCATCTTACAACTCGTTTTTATGGGAGCTGGCCGCAAAATCGCAGAATGGCTTCAGGCCCTGTTCTGGTTCCGGGGGGCAGGCTGAGCCTGTGGTTAATTCTTCTTCCTGGTGGGAAAATAGTGTCACCTGTGCCTGTCCCAACACCAAGAGCTAGTCTCTCGTTGGTTCCACGTCTTCCCGTTTATCCTCAGGACAAATTGCAACCTGTACGGAACAGGAGGTTAAAGGTGCTGATGCTCCAAGTAGGGAGCTTGCTAGTGAAGTGGCTGGAATGGCGAACCCGGGCACAAGGAGATGAGAAATGAGGTGCGTTTTAGAAACCTTTCCCCATCACACGGTGTACCATCTTCTGGGTTTCTCATGCATGTTTTTGATGTAGGAAGATGCCCTTGAACCTGGAGATTTGGGACCCATGCGATGGGTACCACGCAGTATTACTTTAAAGGGTCTGCGTTTGCTCACCCAACCTCACCAAACCTCTCAGCCCCAAGAGTGTCCACCCTTATGTGTCATCCAGCTGTGCGTCTAGATATGGTCAATCCAGGTTGCATCACAGCCCCTGAACGCATTGTGTAAGAATTTCTCTCTCTTTCACTGTCTTTGTTTCATGGGTGTTTCAAAGTAATTTATTTTTAAAATGGGGTTTAGCTGCTTTTCACTGCTGTGTTTATGCCGCTTTACACCCACTTGACACACTAACAGAGAGATATCAATACATAGGTTTTACGATTATTATTAGTCAGATATATTCTTGTGCGGTGAATAGGGCGTGTTGAGTCCAGTTCTCTGAGCAAGGAGTAGGTCTTGTCTATTACATATTGGGTTTATGGAACGGTATCTGAGCTAATTTGATACCCTTGTTTTATGTATCACCCCACCTCACCTTTCCCGTTAAGCAGCCATAGTGTGTTTTCTGCATGTGTGACTCTGTTCTGTTTTGTAATTCAGTTCAAGTGTAACGGTTTTTACATTCCCTCTATCTGTGATACCTTATGAGAAGTGTCCTTTTCTGTGTGACTTATTTCACTTAGAATCGTCGTACCTAAATCCACTCATCATGCTGCTACTAACCTTACGACATTGATTTCATGGCTGAGTGATATTCCATTGTACATAAGGACCACAACTTCTTTATCCATTTTTCTCTTTCCTGGGATATTTAAGGTGGAATGAAGTGGAGGTCCTGGTCAACAGAGCAGCCCTAAACTTTGGGGTGCTTGTGTCTTGCTGATTTTTCATTTTCCCAATTTCTACCCCCATGAGTGGAAGTGCCCTACGCTCTCTAAGCTGTGTTTTTCAGATGTTTCAGGACTCACCGGACACTTCTCCAGAGTGGCTCTTGGCAATTTACATCCCGCCCATCAGTGTAGCAAGGCTCCCATTTCTCCATGGTCTGTCCTGCATTTCTGGTTTTGAGACTTTTTTCAGCATGGCCCTTTTGACCGATGGGAAGCGAGACTTCTTTGTAGCGCTGATTTGCCTTTCCAGGTTGCTTGGTTGGCCAAAAAGGGCGTATGCGTTTTTTCCTGAATATATTCAGGAAAAAACGCATACGCCCTTTCTGGCCAAGGGCATCATTGTCAACGTTTTGCCGCTTTTCATGTGCTTTAAAGGCGATTCGTATCTACCTCCTGAAATCTGTTTCCTGCAATTCTGCCTTGATTTCAAATCCTCTTTTTTGCCTTCCCTCAATATATTTGTGGACGAGAGTTATCATTTATAACTCTGCAGGTTTGTGAATTGCAGTGCCCTGAACCTCCATCTTACAACTCGTTTTTATGGGAGCTGGCCGCAAAATCGCAGAATGGCTTCAGGCCCTGTTCTGGTTCCGGGGGGCAGGCTGAGCCTGTGGTTAATTCTTCTTCCTGGTGGGAAAATAGTGTCACCTGTGCCTGTCCCAACACCAAGAGCTAGTCTCTCGTTGGTTCCACGTCTTCCCGTTTATCCTCAGGACAAATTGCAACCTGTACGGAACAGGAGGTTAAAGGTGCTGATGCTCCAAGTAGGGAGCTTGCTAGAGAAGCGGCTGGAATGGCGAACCCGGGCACAAGGAGATGAGAAATGAGGTGCGTTTTAGAAACCTTTCCCCATCACACGGTGTACCATCTTCTGGGTTTCTCATGCATGTTTTTGATGTAGGAAGATGCCCTTGAACCTGGAGATTTGGGACCCATGCGATGGGTACCACGCAGTATTACTTTAAAGGGTCTGCGTTTGCTCACCCAACCTCACCAAACCTCTCAGCCCCAAGAGTGTCCACCCTTATGTCTCATCCAGCTGTGGGTCTAGATATGGTCAATCCAGGTTGCATCACAGCCCCTGAACGCATTGTGTAAGAATTTCTCTCTCTTTCACTGTCTTTGTTTCATGGGTGTTTCAAAGTAATTTATTTTTAAAATGGGGTTTAGCTGCTTTTCACTGCTGTGTTTATGCCGCTTTACACCCACTTGACACACTAACAGAGAGATATCAATACATAGGTTTTACGATTATTACTAGTCAGATATATTCTTGTGCGGTGAATAGGGCGTGTTGAGTCCAGTTCTCTGAGCAAGGAGTAGGTCTTGTCTATTACATATTGGGTTTATGGAACGGTATCTGAGCTAATTTGATACCCTTGTTTTATGTATCACCCCACCTCACCTTTCCCGTTAAGCAGCCATAGTGTGTTTTCTGCATGTGTGACTCTGTTCTGTTTTGTAATTCAGTTCAAGTGTAACGGTTTTTACATTCCCTCTATCTGTGATACCTTATGAGAAGTGTCCTTTTCTGTGTGACTTATTTCACTTAGAATCGTCGTACCTAAATCCACTCATCATGCTGCTACTAACCTTACGACATTGATTTCACGGCTGAGTGATATTCCATTGTACATAAGGACCACAACTTCTTTATCCATTTTTCTCTTTCCTGGGATATTGAAGGTGGAATGAAGTGGAGGTCCTGGTCAACAGAGCAGCCCTAAACTTTGGGGTGCTTGTGTCTTGCTGATTTTTCATTTTCCCAATTTCTACCCCCATGAGTGGAAGTGCCCTACGCTCTCTAAGCTGTGTTTTTCAGATGTTTCAGGACTCACCGGACACTTCTCCAGAGTGGCTCTTGGCAATTTACATCCCGCCCATCAGTGTAGCAAGGCTCCCATTTCTCCATGGCCTGTCCTGCATTTCTGGTTTTGAGACTTTTTTCAGCATGGCCCTTTTGACCGATGGGAAGCGAGACTTCTTTGTAGCGCTGATTTGCCTTTCCAGGTTGCTTGGTTGGCCAAAAAGGGCGTATGCGTTTTTTCCTGAATATATTCAGGAAAAAACGCATACGCCCTTTTTGGCCAAGGGCATCATTGTCAACGTTTTGCCGCTTTTCATGTGCTTTAAAGGCGATTCGTATCTATCTCCTGAAATCTGTTTCCTGCAATTCTGCCTTGATTTCAAATCCTCTTTTTTGCCTTCCCTCAATATATTTGTGGACGAGAGTTATCATTTATAACTCTGCAGGTTTGTGAATTGCAGTGCCCTGAACCTCCATCTTACAACTCGTTTTTATGGGAGCTGGCCGCAAAATCGCAGAATGGCTTCAGGCCCTGTTCTGGTTCCGGGGGGCAGGCTGAGCCTGTGGTTAATTCTTCTTCCTGGTGGGAAAATAGTGTCACCTGTGCCTGTCCCAACACCAAGAGCTAGTCTCTCGTTGGTTCCACGTCTTCCCGTTTATCCTCAGGACAAATTGCAACCTGTACGGAACAGGAGGTTAAAGGTGCTGATGCTCCAAGTAGGGAGCTTGCTAGTGAAGCGGCTGGAATGGCGAACCCGGGCACAAGGAGATGAGAAATGAGGTGCGTTTTAGAAAGCTTTCCCCATCACACGGTGTACCATCTTCTGGGTTTCTCATGCATGTTTTTGATGTAGGAAGATGCCCTTGAACCTGGAGATTTGGGACCCATGCGATGGGTACCACGCAGTATTACTTTAAAGGGTCTGCGTTTGCTCACCCAACCTCACCAAACCTCTCAGCCCCAAGAGTGTCCACCCTTATGTCTCATCCAGCTGTGGGTCTAGATATGGTCAATCCAGGTTGCATCACAGCCCCTGAACGCATTGTGTAAGAATTTCTCTCTCTTTCACTGTCTTTGTTTCATGGGTGTTTCAAAGTAATTTATTTTTAAAATGGGGTTTAGCTGCTTTTCACTGCTGTGTTTATGCCGCTTTACACCCACTTGACACACTAACAGAGAGATATCAATACATAGGTTTTACGATTATTACTAGTCAGATATATTCTTGTGCGGTGAATAGGGCGTGTTGAGTCCAGTTCTCTGAGCAAGGAGTAGGTCTTGTCTATTACATATTGGGTTTATGGAACGGTATCTGAGCTAATTTGATACCCTTGTTTTATGTATCACCCCACCTCACCTTTCCCGTTAAGCAGCCATAGTGTGTTTTCTGCATGTGTGACTCTGTTCTGTTTTGTATTTCAGTTCAAGTGTAACGGTTTTTACATTCCCTCTATCTGTGATACCTTATGAGAAGTGTCCTTTTCTGTGTGACTTATTTCACTTAGAATCGTCGTACCTAAATCCACTCATCATGCTGCTACTAACCTTACGACATTGATTTCACGGCTGAGTGATATTCCATTGTACATAAGGACCACAACTTCTTTATCCATTTTTCTCTTTCCTGGGATATTTAAGGTGGAATGAAGTGGAGGTCCTGGTCAACAGAGCAGCCCTAAACTTTGGGGTGCTTGTGTCTTGCTGATTTTTCATTTTCCCAATTTATACCCCCATGAGTGGAAGTGCCCTACGCTCTCTAAGCTGTGTTTTTCAGATGTTTCAGGACTCTCCGGACACTTCTCCAGAGTGGCTCTTGGCAATTTACATCCCGCCCATCAGTGTAGCAAGGCTCCCATTTCTCCATGGCCTGTCCTGCATTTCTGGTTTTGAGACTTTTTTCAGCATGGCCCTTTTGACCGATGGGAAGCGAGACTTCTTTGTAGCGCTGATTTGCCTTTCCAGGTTGCTTGGTTGGCCAAAAAGGGCGTATGCGTTTTTTCCTGAATATATTCAGGAAAAAACGCATACGCCCTTTTTGGCCAAGGGCATCATTGTCAACGTTGTGCCGCTTTTCATGTGCTTTAAAGGCGATTCGTATCTACCTCCTGAAATCTGTTTCCTGCAATTCTGCCTTGATTTCAAATCCTCTTCTTTGCCTTCCCTCAATATATTTGTGGACGAGAGTTATCATTTATAACTCTGCAGGTTTGTGAATTGCAGTGCCCTGAACCTCCATCTTACAACTCGTTTTTATGGGAGCTGGCCGCAAAATCGCAGAATGGCTTCAGGCCCTGTTCTGGTTCCGGGGGGCAGGCTGAGCCTGTGGTTAATTCTTCTTCCTGATGGGAAAATAGTGTCACCTGTGCCTGTCCCAACACCAAGAGCTAGTCTCTCGTTGGTTCCACGTCTTCCCGTTTATCCTCAGGACAAATTGCAACCTGTACGGAACAGGAGGTTAAAGGTGCTGATGCTCCAAGTAGGGAGCTTGCTAGTGAAGTGGCTGGAATGGCGAACCCGGGCACAAGGAGATGAGAAATGAGGTGCGTTTTAGAAACCTTTCCCCATCACACGGTGTACCATCTTCTGGGTTTCTCATGCATGTTTTTGATGTAGGAAGATGCCCTTGAACCTGGAGATTTGGGACCCATGCGATGGGTACCACGCAGTATTACTTTAAAGGGTCTGCGTTTGCTCACCCAACCTCACCAAACCTCTCAGCCCCAAGAGTGTCCACCCTTATGTCTCATCCAGCTGTGCGTCTAGATATGGTCAATCCAGGTTGCATCACAGCCCCTGAACGCATTGTGTAAGAATTTCTCTCTCTTTCACTGTCTTTGTTTCATGGGTGTTTCAAAGTAATTTATTTTTAAAATGGGGTTTAGCTGCTTTTCACTGCTGTGTTTATGCCGCTTTACACCCACTTGACACACTAACAGAGAGATATCAATACATAGGTTTTACGATTATTATTAGTCAGATATATTCTTGTGCGGTGAATAGGGCGTGTTGAGTCCAGTTCTCTGAGCAAGGAGTAGGTCTTGTCTATTACATATTGGGTTTATGGAACGGTATCTGAGCTAATTTGATACCCTTGTTTTATGTATCACCCCACCTCACCTTTCCCGTTAAGCAGCCATAGTGTGTTTTCTGCATGTGTGACTCTGTTCTGTTTTGTAATTCAGTTCAAGTGTAACGGTTTTTACATTCCCTCTATCTGTGATACCTTATGAGAAGTGTCCTTTTCTGTGTGACTTATTTCACTTAGAATCGTCGTACCTAAATCCACTCATCATGCTGCTACTAACCTTACGACATTGATTTCATGGCTGAGTGATATTCCATTGTACATAAGGACCACAACTTCTTTATCCATTTTTCTCTTTCCTGGGATATTTAAGGTGGAATGAAGTGGAGGTCCTGGTCAACAGAGCAGCCCTAAACTTTGGGGTGCTTGTGTCTTGCTGATTTTTCATTTTCCCAATTTATACCCCCATGAGTGGAAGTGCCCTACGCTCTCTAAGCTGTGTTTTTCAGATGTTTCAGGACTCACCGGACACTTCTCCAGAGTGGCTCTTGGCAATTTACATCCCGCCCATCAGTGTAGCAAGGCTCCCATTTCTCCATGGCCTGTCCTGCATTTCTGGTTTTGAGACTTTTTTCAGCATGGCCCTTTTGACCGATGGGAAGCGAGACTTCTTTGTAGCGCTGATTTGCCTTTCCAGGTTGCTTGGTTGGCCAAAAAGGGCGTATGCGTTTTTTCCTGAATATATTCAGGAAAAAACGCATACGCCCTTTTTGGCCAAGGGCATCATCGTCAACGTTTTGCCGCTTTTCATGTGCTTTAAAGGCGATTCGTATCTACCTCCTGAAATCTGTTTCCTGCAATTCTGCCTTGATTTCAAATCCTCTTCTTTGCCTTCCCTCAATATATTTGTGGACGAGAGTTATCATTTATAACTCTGCAGGTTTGTGAATTGCAGTGCCCTGAACCTCCATTTTACAACTCGTTTTTATGGGAGCTGGCCGCAAAATCGCAGAATGGCTTCAGGCCCTGTTCTGGTTCCGGGGGGCAGGCTGAGCCTGTGGTTAATTCTTCTTCCTGGTGGGAAAATAGTGTCACCTGTGCCTGTCCCAACACCAAGAGCTAGTCTCTCGTTGGTTCCACGTCTTCCCGTTTATCCTCAGGACAAATTGCAACCTGTACGGAACAGGAGGTTAAAGGTGCTGATGCTCCAAGTAGGGAGCTTGCTAGTGAAGCGGCTGGAATGGCGAACCCGGGCACAAGGAGATGAGAAATGAGGTGCGTTTTAGAAACCTTTCCCCATCACACGGTGTACCATCTTCTGGGTTTCTCATGCATGTTTTTGATGTAGGAAGATGCCCTTGAACCTGGAGATTTGGGACCCATGCGATGGGTACCACGCAGTATTACTTTAAAGGGTCTGCGTTTGCTCACCCAACCTCACCAAACCTCTCAGCCCCAAGAGTGTCCACCCTTATGTCTCATCCAGCTGTGGGTCTAGATATGGTCAATCCAGGTTGCATCACAGCCCCTGAACGCATTGTGTAAGAATTTCTCTCTCTTTCACTGTCTTTGTTTCATGGGTGTTTCAAAGTAATTTATTTTTAAAATGGGGTTTAGCTGCTTTTCACTGCTGTGTTTATGCCGCTTTACACCCACTTGACACACTAACAGAGAGATATCAATACATAGGTTTTACGATTATTACTAGTCAGATATATTCTTGTGCGGTGAATAGGGCGTGTTGAGTCCAGTTCTCTGAGCAAGGAGTAGGTCTTGTCTATTACATATTGGGTTTATGGAACAGTATCTGAGCTAATTTGATACCCTTGTTTTATGTATCACCCCACCTCACCTTTCCCGTTAAGCAGCCATAGTGTGTTTTCTGCATGTGTGACTCTGTTCTGTTTTGTAATTCAGTTCAAGTGTAACGGTTTTTACATTCCCTCTATCTGTGATACCTTATGAGAAGTGTCCTTTTCTGTGTGACTTATTTCACTTAGAATCGTCGTACCTAAATCCACTCATCATGCTGCTACTAACCTTACGACATTGATTTCATGGCTGAGTGATATTCCATTGTACATAAGGACCACAACTTCTTTATCCATTTTTCTCTTTCCTGGGATATTTAAGGTGGAATGAAGTGGAGGTCCTGGTCAACAGAGCAGCCCTAAACTTTGGGGTGCTTGTGTCTTGCTGATTTTTCATTTTCCCAATTTCTACCCCCATGAGTGGAAGTGCCCTACGCTCTCTAAGCTGTGTTTTTCAGATGTTTCAGGACTCACCGGACACTTCTCCAGAGTGGCTCTTGGCAATTTACATCCCGCCCATCAGTGTAGCAAGGCTCCCATTTCTCCATGGCCTGTCCTGCATTTCTGGTTTTGAGACTTTTTTCAGCATGGCCCTTTTGACCGATGGGAAGCGAGACTTCTTTGTAGCGCTGATTTGCCTTTCCAGGTTGCTTGGTTGGCCAAAAAGGGCGTATGCGTTTTTTCCTGAATATATTCAGGAAAAAACGCATACGCCCTTTTTGGCCAAGGGCATCATTGTCAACGTTTTGCCGCTTTTCATGTGCTTTAAAGGCGATTCGTATCTATCTCCTGAAATCTGTTTCCTGCAATTCTGCCTTGATTTCAAATACTCTTTTTTGCCTTCCCTCAATATATTTGTGGACGAGAGTTATCATTTATAACTCTGCAGGTTTGTGAATTGCAGTGCCCTGAACCTCCATCTTACAACTCGTTTTTATGGGAGCTGGCCGCAAAATCGCAGAATGGCTTCAGGCCCTGTTCTGGTTCCGGGGGGCAGGCTGAGCCTGTGGTTAATTCTTCTTCCTGGTGGGAAAATAGTGTCACCTGTGCCTGTCCCAACACCAAGAGCTAGTCTCTCGTTGGTTCCACGTCTTCCCGTTTATCCTCAGGACAAATTGCAACCTGTACGGAACAGGAGGTTAAAGGTGCTGATGCTCCAAGTAGGGAGCTTGCTAGTGAAGCGGCTGGAATGGCGAACCCGGGCACAAGGAGATGAGAAATGAGGTGCGTTTTAGAAACCTTTCCCCATCACACGGTGTACCATCTTCTGGGTTTCTCATGCATGTTTTTGATGTAGGAAGATGCCCTTGAACCTGGAGATTTGGGACCCATGCGATGGGTACCACGCAGTATTACTTTAAAGGGTCTGCGTTTGCTCACCCAACCTCACCAAACCTCTCAGCCCCAAGAGTGTCCACCCTTATGTCTCATCCAGCTGTGGGTCTAGATATGGTCAATCCAGGTTGCATCACAGCCCCTGAACGCATTGTGTAAGAATTTCTCTCTCTTTCACTGTCTTTGTTTCATGGGTGTTTCAAAGTAATTTATTTTTAAAATGGGGTTTAGCTGCTTTTCACTGCTGTGTTTATGCCGCTTTACACCCACTTGACACACTAACAGAGAGATATCAATACATAGGTTTTACGATTATTACTAGTCAGATATATTCTTGTGCGGTGAATAGGGCGTGTTGAGTCCAGTTCTCTGAGCAAGGAGTAGGTCTTGTCTATTACATATTGGGTTTATGGAACGGTATCTGAGCTAATTTGATACCCTTGTTTTATGTATCACCCCACCTCACCTTTCCCGTTAAGCAGCCATAGTGTGTTTTCTGCATGTGTGACTCTGTTCTGTTTTGTATTTCAGTTCAAGTGTAACGGTTTTTACATTCCCTCTATCTGTGATACCTTATGAGAAGTGTCCTTTTCTGTGTGACTTATTTCACTTAGAATCGTCGTACCTAAATCCACTCATCATGCTGCTACTAACCTTACGACATTGATTTCACGGCTGAGTGATATTCCATTGTACATAAGGACCACAACTTCTTTATCCATTTTTCTCTTTCCTGGGATATTTAAGGTGGAATGAAGTGGAGGTCCTGGTCAACAGAGCAGCCCTAAACTTTGGGGTGCTTGTGTCTTGCTGATTTTTCATTTTCCCAATTTATACCCCCATGAGTGGAAGTGCCCTACGCTCTCTAAGCTGTGTTTTTCAGATGTTTCAGGACTCACCGGACACTTCTCCAGAGTGGCTCTTGGCAATTTACATCCCGCCCATCAGTGTAGCAAGGCTCCCATTTCTCCATGGCCTGTCTTGCATTTCTGGTTTTGAGACTTTTTTCAGCATGGCCCTTTTGACCGATGGGAAGCGAGACTTCTTTGTAGCGCTGATTTGCCTTTCCAGGTTGCTTGGTTGGCCAAAAAGGGCGTATGCGTTTTTTCCTGAATATATTCAGGAAAAAACGCATACGCCCTTTTTGGCCAAGGGCATCATTGTCAACGTTTTGCCGCTTTTCATGTGCTTTAAAGGCGATTCGTATCTACCTCCTGAAATATGTTTCCTGCAATTCTGCCTTGATTTCAAATCCTCTTCTTTGCCTTCCCTCAATATATTTGTGGACGAGAGTTATCATTTATAACTCTGCAGGTTTGTGAATTGCAGTGCCCTGAACCTCCATCTTACAACTCGTTTTTATGGGAGCTGGCCGCAAAATCGCAGAATGGCTTCAGGCCCTGTTCTGGTTCCGGGGGGCAGGCTGAGCCTGTGGTTAATTCTTCTTCCTGATGGGAAAATAGTGTCACCTGTGCCTGTCCCAACACCAAGAGCTAGTCTCTCGTTGGTTCCACGTCTTCCCGTTTATCCTCAGGACAAATTGCAACCTGTACGGAACAGGAGGTTAAAGGTGCTGATGCTCCAAGTAGGGAGCTTGCTAGTGAAGTGGCTGGAATGGCGAACCCGGGCACAAGGAGATGAGAAATGAGGTGCGTTTTAGAAACCTTTCCCCATCACACGGTGTACCATCTTCTGGGTTTCTCATGCATGTTTTTGATGTAGGAAGATGCCCTTGAACCTGGAGATTTGGGACCCATGCGATGGGTACCACGCAGTATTACTTTAAAGGGTCTGCGTTTGCTCACCCAACCTCACCAAACCTCTCAGCCCCAAGAGTGTCCACCCTTATGTGTCATCCAGCTGTGCGTCTAGATATGGTCAATCCAGGTTGCATCACAGCCCCTGAACGCATTGTGTAAGAATTTCTCTCTCTTTCACTGTCTTTGTTTCATGGGTGTTTCAAAGTAATTTATTTTCATAATGGGATTTAGCTGCTTTTCACTGCTGTGTTTATGCCGCTTTACACCCACTTGACACACTAACAGAGACATATCAATACATAGGTTTTACGATTATTACTAGTCAGATATATTCTTGTGCGGTGAATAGGGCGTGTTGAGTCCAGTTCTCTGAGCAAGGAGTAGGTCTTGTCTATTACATATTGGGTTTATGGAACGATATCTGAGCTAATTTGATACCCTTGTTTTATGTATCACCCCACCTCACCTTTCCCGTTAAGCAGTCATAGTGTGTTTTCTGCATGTGTGACTCTGTTCTGTTTTGTAATTCAGTTCAAGTGTAACGGTTTTTACATTCCCTCTATCTGTGATACCTTATGAGAAGTGTCCTTTTCTGTGTGACTTATTTCACTTAGAATCGTCGTACCTAAATCCACTCATCATGCTGCTACTAACCTTACGACATTGATTTCATGGCTGAGTGATATTCCATTGTACATAAGGACCACAACTTCTTTATCCATTTTTCTCTTTCCTGGGATATTTAAGGTGGAATGAAGTGGAGGTCCTGGTCAACAGAGCAGCCCTAAACTTTGGGGTGCTTGTGTCTTGCTGATTTTTAATTTTCCCAATTTATACCCCCATGAGTGGAAGTGCCCTACGCTCTCTAAGCTGTGTTTTTCAGATGTTTCAGGACTCACCGGACACTTCTCCAGAGTGGCTCTTGGCAATTTACATCCTGCCCATCAGTGTAGCAAGGCTCCCATTTCTCCATGGCCTGTCCTGCATTTCTGGTTTTGAGACTTTTTTCAGCATGGCCCTTTTGACCGATGGGAAGCGAGACTTCTTTGTAGCGCTGATTTGCCTTTCCAGGTTGCTTGGTTGGCCAAAAAGGGCGTATGCGTTTTTTCCTGAATATATTCAGGAAAAAACGCATACGCCCTTTTTGGCCAAGGGCATCATTGTCAACGTTTTGCCGCTTTTCATGTGCTTTAAAGGCGATTCGTATCTACCTCCTCAAATCTGTTTCCTGCAATTCTGCCTTGATTTCAAATCCTCTTCTTTGCCTTCCCTCAATATATTTGTGGACGAGAGTTATCATTTATAACTCTGCAGGTTTGTGAATTGCAGTGCCCTGAACCTCCATTTTACAACTCGGTTTTATGGGAGCTGGCCGCAAAATCGCAGAATGGCTTCAGGCCCTGTTCTGGTTCCGGGGGGCAGGCTGAGCCTGTGGTTAATTCTTCTTCCTGGTGGGAAAATAGTGTCACCTGTGCCTGTCCCAACACCAAGAGCTAGTCTCTCGTTGGTTCCACGTCTTCCCGTTTATCCTCAGGACAAATTGCAACCTGTACGGAACAGGAGGTTAAAGGTGCTGATGCTCCAAGTAGGGAGCTTGCTAGTGAAGCGGCTGGAATGGCGAACCCCGGCACAAGGAGATGAGAAATGAGGTGCGTTTTAGAAACCTTTCCCCATCACACGGTGTACCATCTTCTGGGTTTCTCATGCATGTTTTTGATGTAGGAAGATGCCCTTGAACCTGGAGATTTGGGACCCATGCGATGGGTACCACGCAGTATTACTTTAAAGGGTCTGCGTTTGCTCACCCAACCTCACCAAACCTCTCAGCCCCAAGAGTGTCCACCCTTATGTCTCATCCAGCGGTGCGTCTAGATATGGTCAATCCAGGTTGCATCACAGCCCCTGAACGCATTGTGTAAGAAATTCTCTCTCTTTCACTGTCTTTGTTTCATGGGTGTTTCAAAGTAATTTATTTTCATAATGGGATTTAGCTGCTTTTCACTGCTGTGTTTATGCCGCTTTACACCCACTTGACACACTAACAGAGAGATATCAATACATAGGTTTTACGATTATTACTAGTCAGATATATTCTTGTGCGGTGAATAGGGCGTGTTGAGTCCAGTTCTCTGAGCAAGGAGTAGGTCTTGTCTATTACATATTGGGTTTATGGAACGGTATCTGAGCTAATTTGATACCCTTGTTTTATGTATCACCCCACCTCACCTTTCCCGTTAAGCAGCCATAGTGTGTTTTCTGCATGTGTGACTCTGTTCTGTTTTGTAATTCAGTTCAAGTGTAACGGTTTTTACATTCCCTCTATCTGTGATACCTTATGAGAAGTGTCCTTTTCTGTGTGACTTATTTCACTTAGAATCGTCGTACCTAAATCCACTCATCATGCTGCTACTAACCTTACGACATTGATTTCATGGCTGAGTGATATTCCATTGTACATAAGGACCACAACTTCTTTATCCATTTTTCTCTTTCCTGGGATATTTAAGGTGGAATGAAGTGGAGGTCCTGGTCAACAGAGCAGCCCTAAACTTTGGGGTGCTTGTGTCTTGCTGATTTTTAATTTTCCCAATTTCTACCCCCATGAGTGGAAGTGCCCTACGCTCTCTAAGCTGTGTTTTTCAGATGTTTCAGGACTCACCGGACACTTCTCCAGAGTGGCTCATGGCAATTTACATCCCGCCCATCAGTGTAGCAAGGCTCCCATTTCTCCATGGCCTGTCCTGCATTTCTGGTTTTGAGACTTTTTGCAGCATGGCCCTTTTGACCGATGGGAAGCGAGACTTCTTTGTAGCGCTGATTTGCCTTTCCAGGTTGCTTGGTTGGCCAAAAAGGGCGTATGCGTTTTTTCCTGAATATATTCAGGAAAAAACGCATACGCCCTTTTTGGCCAAGGGCATCATTGTCAACGTTTTGCCGCTTTTCATGTGCTTTAAAGGCGATTCGTATCTACCTCCTGAAATCTGTTTCCTGCAATTCTGCCTTGATTTCAAATCCTCTTCTTTGCCTGCCCTCAATATATTTGTGGACGAGAGTTATCATTTATAACTCTGCAGGTTTGTGAATTGCAGTGCCCTGAACCTCCATTTTACAACTCGTTTTTATGGGAGCTGGCCGCAAAATCGCAGAATGGCTTCAGGCCCTGTTCTGGTTCCGGGGGGCAGGCTGAGCCTGTGGTTAATTCTTCTTCCTGGTGGGAAAATAGTGTCACCTGTGCCTGTCCCAACACCAAGAGCTAGTCTCTCGTTGGTTCCACGTCTTCCCGTTTATCCTCAGGACAAATTGCAACCTGTACGGAACAGGAGGTTAAAGGTGCTGATGCTCCAAGTAGGGAGCTTGCTAGTGAAGTGGCTGGAATGGCGAACCCGGGCACAAGGAGATGAGAAATGAGGTGCGTTTTAGAAACCTTTGCCCATCACACGGTGTACCATCTTCTGGGTTTCTCATGCATGTTTTTGATGTAGGAAGATGCCCTTGAACCTGGAGATTTGGGACCCATGCGATGGGTACCACGCAGTATTACTTTAAAGGGTCTGCGTTTGCTCACCCAACCTCACCAAACCTCTCAGCCCCAAGAGTGTCCACCCTTATGTCTCATCCAGCTGTGGGTCTAGATATGGTCAATCCAGGTTGCATCACAGCCCCTGAACGCATTGTGTAAGAATTTCTCTCTCTTTCACTGTCTTTGTTTCATGGGTGTTTCAAAGTAATTTATTTTCATAATGGGATTTAGCTGCTTTTCACTGCTGTGTTTATGCCGCTTTACACCCACTTGACACACTAACAGAGAGATATCAATACATAGGTTTTACGATTATTACTAGTCAGATATATTCTTGTGCGGTGAATAGGGCGTGTTGAGTCCAGTTCTCTGAGCAAGGAGTAGGTCTTGTCTATTACATATTGGGTTTATGGAACGGTATCTGAGCTAATTTGATACCATTGTTTTATGTATCACCCCACCTCACCTTTCCCGTTAAGCAGTCATAGTGTGTTTTCTGCATGTGTGACTCTGTTCTGTTTTGTAATTCAGTTCAAGTGTAACGGTTTTTACATTCCCTCTATCTGTGATACCTTATGAGAAGTGTCCTTTTCTGTGTGACTTATTTCACTTAGAATCGTCGTACCTAAATCCACTCATCATGCTGCTACTAACCTTACGACATTGATTTCATGGCTGAGTGATATTCCATTGTACATAAGGACCACAACTTCTTTATCCATTTTTCTCTTTCCTGGGATATTTAAGGTGGAATGAAGTGGAGGTCCTGGTCAACAGAGCAGCCCTAAACTTTGGGGTGCTTGTGTCTTGCTGATTTTTCATTTTCCCAATTTATACCCCCATGAGTGGAACTGCCCTACGCTCTCTAAGCTGTGTTTTTCAGATGTTTCAGGACTCACCGGACACTTCTCCAGAGTGGCTCTTGGCAATTTACATCCTGCCCATCAGTGTAGCAAGGCTCCCATTTCTCCATGGCCTGTCCTGCATTTCTGGTTTTGAGACTTTTTTCAGCATGGCCCTTTTGACCGATGGGAAGCGAGACTTCTTTGTAGCGCTGATTTGCCTTTCCAGGTTGCTTGGTTGGCCAAAAAGGGCGTATGCGTTTTTTCCTGAATATATTCAGGAAAAAACGCATACGCCCTTTTTGGCCAAGGGCATCATTGTCAACGTTTTGCCGCTTTTCATGTGCTTTAAAGGCGATTCGAATCTACCTCCTGAAATCTGTTTCCTGCAATTCTGCCTTGATTTCAAATCCTCTTCTTTGCCTTCCCTCAATATATTTGTGGACGAGAGTTATCATTTATAACTCTGCAGGTTTGTGAATTGCAGTGCCCTGAACCTCCATCTTACAACTCGTTTTTATGGGAGCTGGCCGCAAAATCGCAGAATGGCTTCAGGCCCTGTTCTGGTTCCGGGGGGCAGGCTGAGCCTGTGGTTAATTCTTCTTCCTGATGGGAAAATAGTGTCACCTGTGCCTGTCCCAACACCAAGAGCTAGTCTCTCGTTGGTTCCACGTCTTCCCGTTTATCCTCAGGACAAATTGCAACCTGTACGGAACAGGAGGTTAAAGGTGCTGATGCTCCAAGTAGGGAGCTTGCTAGTGAAGTGGCTGGAATGGCGAACCCGGGCACAAGGAGATGAGAAATGAGGTGCGTTTTAGAAACCTTTCCCCATCACACGGTGTACCATCTTCTGGGTTTCTCATGCATGTTTTTGATGTAGGAAGATGCCCTTGAACCTGGAGATTTGGGACCCATGCGATGGGTACCACGCAGTATTACTTTAAAGGGTCTGCGTTTGCTCACCCAACCTCACCAAACCTCTCAGCCCCAAGAGTGTCCACCCTTATGTGTCATCCAGCTGTGCGTCTAGATATGGTCAATCCAGGTTGCATCACAGCCCCTGAACGCATTGTGTAAGAATTTCTCTCTCTTTCACTGTCTTTGTTTCATGGGTGTTTCAAAGTAATTTATTTTCATAATGGGATTTAGCTGCTTTTCACTGCTGTGTTTATGCCGCTTTACACCCACTTGACACACTAACAGAGACATATCAATACATAGGTTTTACGATTATTACTAGTCAGATATATTCTTGTGCGGTGAATAGGGCGTGTTGAGTCCAGTTCTCTGAGCAAGGAGTAGGTCTTGTCTATTACATATTGGGTTTATGGAACGGTATCTGAGCTAATTTGATACCCTTGTTTTATGTATCACCCCACCTCACCTTTCCCGTTAAGCAGTCATAGTGTGTTTTCTGCATGTGTGACTCTGTTCTGTTTTGTAATTCAGTTCAAGTGTAACGGTTTTTACATTCCCTCTATCTGTGATACCTTATGAGAAGTGTCCTTTTCTGTGTGACTTATTTCACTTAGAATCGTCGTACCTAAATCCACTCATCATGCTGCTACTAACCTTACGACATTGATTTCATGGCTGAGTGATATTCCATTGTACATAAGGACCACAACTTCTTTATCCATTTTTCTCTTTCCTGGGATATTTAAGGTGGAATGAAGTGGAGGTCCTGGTCAACAGAGCAGCCCTAAACTTTGGGGTGCTTGTGTCTTGCTGATTTTTAATTTTCCCAATTTCTACCCCCATGAGTGGAAGTGCCCTACGCTCTCTAAGCTGTGTTTTTCAGATGTTTCAGGACTCACCGGACACTTCTCCAGAGTGGCTCATGGCAATTTACATCCCGCCCATCAGTGTAGCAAGGCTCCCATTTCTCCATGGCCTGTCCTGCATTTCTGGTTTTGAGACTTTTTTCAGCATGGCCCTTTTGACCGATGGGAAGCGAGACTTCTTTGTAGCGCTGATTTGCCTTTCCAGGTTGCTTGGTTGGCCAAAAAGGGCGTATGCGTTTTTTCCTGAATATATTCAGGAAAAAACGCATACGCCCTTTTTGGCCAAGGGCATCATTGTCAACGTTTTGCCGCTTTTCATGTGCTTTAAAGGCGATTCGTATCTACCTCCTGAAATCTGTTTCCTGCAATTCTGCCTTGATTTCAAATCCTCTTCTTTGCCTGCCCTCAATATATTTGTGGACGAGAGTTATCATTTATAACTCTGCAGGTTTGTGAATTGCAGTGCCCTGAACCTCCATTTTACAACTCGTTTTTATGGGAGCTGGCCGCAAAATCGCAGAATGGCTTCAGGCCCTGTTCTGGTTCCGGGGGGCAGGCTGAGCCTGTGGTTAATTCTTCTTCCTGGTGGGAAAATAGTGTCACCTGTGCCTGTCCCAACACCAAGAGCTAGTCTCTCGTTGGTTCCACGTCTTCCCGTTTATCCTCAGGACAAATTGCAACCTGTACGGAACAGGAGGTTAAAGGTGCTGATGCTCCAAGTAGGGAGCTTGCTAGTGAAGTGGCTGGAATGGCGAACCCGGGCACAAGGAGATGAGAAATGAGGTGCGTTTTAGAAACCTTTGCCCATCACACGGTGTACCATCTTCTGGGTTTCTCATGCATGTTTTTGATGTAGGAAGATGCCCTTGAACCTGGAGATTTGGGACCCATGCGATGGGTACCACGCAGTATTACTTTAAAGGGTCTGCGTTTGCTCACCCAACCTCACCAAACCTCTCAGCCCCAAGAGTGTCCACCCTTATGTCTCATCCAGCTGTGGGTCTAGATATGGTCAATCCAGGTTGCATCACAGCCCCTGAACGCATTGTGTAAGAATTTCTCTCTCTTTCACTGTCTTTGTTTCATGGGTGTTTCAAAGTAATTTATTTTCATAATGGGATTTAGCTGCTTTTCACTGCTGTGTTTATGCCGCTTTACACCCACTTGACACACTAACAGAGAGATATCAATACATAGGTTTTACGATTATTACTAGTCAGATATATTCTTGTGCGGTGAATAGGGCGTGTTGAGTCCAGTTCTCTGAGCAAGGAGTAGGTCTTGTCTATTACATATTGGGTTTATGGAACGGTATCTGAGCTAATTTGATACCATTGTTTTATGTATCACCCCACCTCACCTTTCCCGTTAAGCAGTCATAGTGTGTTTTCTGCATGTGTGACTCTGTTCTGTTTTGTAATTCAGTTCAAGTGTAACGGTTTTTACATTCCCTCTATCTGTGATACCTTATGAGAAGTGTCCTTTTCTGTGTGACTTATTTCACTTAGAATCGTCGTACCTAAATCCACTCATCATGCTGCTACTAACCTTACGACATTGATTTCATGGCTGAGTGATATTCCATTGTACATAAGGACCACAACTTCTTTATCCATTTTTCTCTTTCCTGGGATATTTAAGGTGGAATGAAGTGGAGGTCCTGGTCAACAGAGCAGCCCTAAACTTTGGGGTGCTTGTGTCTTGCTGATTTTTAATTTTCCCAATTTATACCCCCATGAGTGGAAGTGCCCTACGCTCTCTAAGCTGTGTTTTTCAGATGTTTCAGGACTCACCGGACACTTCTCCAGAGTGGCTCTTGGCAATTTACATCCTGCCCATCAGTGTAGCAAGGCTCCCATTTCTCCATGGCCTGTCCTGCATTTCTGGTTTTGAGACTTTTTTCAGCATGGCCCTTTTGACCGATGGGAAGCGAGACTTCTTTGTAGCGCTGATTTGCCTTTCCAGGTTGCTTGGTTGGCCAAAAAGGGCGTATGCGTTTTTTCCTGAATATATTCAGGAAAAAACGCATACGCCCTTTTTGGCCAAGGGCATCATTGTCAACGTTTTGCCGCTTTTCATGTGCTTTAAAGGCGATTCGTATCTACCTCCTGAAATCTGTTTCCTGCAATTCTGCCTTGATTTCAAATCCTCTTCTTTGCCTGCCCTCAATATATTTGTGGACGAGAGTTATCATTTATAACTCTGCAGGTTTGTGAATTGCAGTGCCCTGAACCTCCATTTTACAACTCGTTTTTATGGGAGCTGGCCGCAAAATCGCAGAATGGCTTCAGGCCCTGTTCTGGTTCCGGGGGGCAGGCTGAGCCTGTGGTTAATTCTTCTTCCTGGTGGGAAAATAGTGTCACCTGTGCCTGTCCCAACACCAAGAGCTAGTCTCTCGTTGGTTCCACGTCTTCCCGTTTATCCTCAGGACAAATTGCAACCTGTACGGAACAGGAGGTTAAAGGTGCTGATGCTCCAAGTAGGGAGCTTGCTAGTGAAGTGGCTGGAATGGCGAACCCGGGCACAAGGAGATGAGAAATGAGGTGCGTTTTAGAAACCTTTGCCCATCACACGGTGTACCATCTTCTGGGTTTCTCATGCATGTTTTTGATGTAGGAAGATGCCCTTGAACCTGGAGATTTGGGACCCATGCGATGGGTACCACGCAGTATTACTTTAAAGGGTCTGCGTTTGCTCACCCAACCTCACCAAACCTCTCAGCCCCAAGAGTGTCCACCCTTATGTCTCATCCAGCTGTGGGTCTAGATATGGTCAATCCAGGTTGCATCACAGCCCCTGAACGCATTGTGTAAGAATTTCTCTCTCTTTCACTGTCTTTGTTTCATGGGTGTTTCAAAGTAATTTATTTTCATAATGGGATTTAGCTGCTTTTCACTGCTGTGTTTATGCCGCTTTACACCCACTTGACACACTAACAGAGAGATATCAATACATAGGTTTTACGATTATTACTAGTCAGATATATTCTTGTGCGGTGAATAGGGCGTGTTGAGTCCAGTTCTCTGAGCAAGGAGTAGGTCTTGTCTATTACATATTGGGTTTATGGAACGGTATCTGAGCTAATTTGATACCATTGTTTTATGTATCACCCCACCTCACCTTTCCCGTTAAGCAGTCATAGTGTGTTTTCTGCATGTGTGACTCTGTTCTGTTTTGTAATTCAGTTCAAGTGTAACGGTTTTTACATTCCCTCTATCTGTGATACCTTATGAGAAGTGTCCTTTTCTGTGTGACTTATTTCACTTAGAATCGTCGTACCTAAATCCACTCATCATGCTGCTACTAACCTTACGACATTGATTTCATGGCTGAGTGATATTCCATTGTACATAAGGACCACAACTTCTTTATCCATTTTTCTCTTTCCTGGGATATTTAAGGTGGAATGAAGTGGAGGTCCTGGTCAACAGAGCAGCCCTAAACTTTGGGGTGCTTGTGTCTTGCTGATTTTTAATTTTCCCAATTTATACCCCCATGAGTGGAAGTGCCCTACGCTCTCTAAGCTGTGTTTTTCAGATGTTTCAGGACTCACCGGACACTTCTCCAGAGTGGCTCTTGGCAATTTACATCCTGCCCATCAGTGTAGCAAGGCTCCCATTTCTCCATGGCCTGTCCTGCATTTCTGGTTTTGAGACTTTTTTCAGCATGGCCCTTTTGACCGATGGGAAGCGAGACTTCTTTGTAGCGCTGATTTGCCTTTCCAGGTTGCTTGGTTGGCCAAAAAGGGCGTATGCGTTTTTTCCTGAATATATTCAGGAAAAAACGCATACGCCCTTTTTGGCCAAGGGCATCATTGTCAACGTTTTGGCACTTTTCATGTGCTTTAAAGGCGATTCGTATCTACCTCCTCAAATCTGTTTCCTGCAATTCTGCCTTGATTTCAAATCCTCTTCTTTGCCTTCCCTCAATATATTTGTGGACGAGAGTTATCATTTATAACTCTGCAGGTTTGTGAATTGCAGTGCCCTGAACCTCCATTTTACAACTCGGTTTTATGGGAGCTGGCCGCAAAATCGCAGAATGGCTTCAGGCCCTGTTCTGGTTCCGGGGGGCAGGCTGAGCCTGTGGTTAATTCTTCTTCCTGATGGGAAAATAGTGTCACCTGTGCCTGTCCCAACACCAAGAGCTAGTCTCTCGTTGGTTCCACGTCTTCCCGTTTATCCTCAGGACAAATTGCAACCTGTACGGAACAGGAGGTTAAAGGTGCTGATGCTCCAAGTAGGGAGCTTGCTAGTGAAGCGGCTGGAATGGCGAACCCGGGCACAAGGAGATGAGAAATGAGGTGCGTTTTAGAAACCTTTCCCCATCACACGGTGTACCATCTTCTGGGTTTCTCATGCATGTTTTTGATGTAGGAAGATGCCCTTGAACCTGGAGATTTGGGACCCATGCGATGGGTACCACGCAGTATTACTTTAAAGGGTCTGCGTTTGCTCACCCAACCTCACCAAACCTCTCAGCCCCAAGAGTGTACACCCTTATGTCTCATCCAGCTGTGGGTCTAGATATGGTCAATCCAGGTTGCATCACAGCCCCTGAACGCATTGTGTAAGAATTTCTCTCTCTTTCACTGTCTTTGTTTCATGGGTGTTTCAAAGTAATTTATTTTCATAATGGGATTTAGCTGCTTTTCACTGCTGTGTTTATGCCGCTTTACACCCACTTGACACACTAACAGAGAGATATCAATACATAGGTTTTACGATTATTACTAGTCAGATATATTCTTGTGCGGTGAATAGGGCGTGTTGAGTCCAGTTCTCTGAGCAAGGAGTAGGTCTTGTCTATTACATATTGGGTTTATGGAACGGTATCTGAGCTAATTTGATACCCTTGTTTTATGTATCACCCCACCTCACCTTTCCCGTTAAGCAGCCATAGTGTGTTTTCTGCATGTGTGACTCTGTTCTGTTTTGTAATTCAGTTCAAGTGTAACGGTTTTTACATTCCCTCTATCTGTGATACCTTATGAGAAGTGTCCTTTTCTGTGTGACTTATTTCACTTAGAATCGTCGTACCTAAATCCACTCATCATGCTGCTACTAACCTTACGACATTGATTTCATGGCTGAGTGATATTCCATTGTACATAAGGACCACAACTTCTTTATCCATTTTTCTCTTTCCTGGGATATTTAAGGTGGAATGAAGTGGAGGTCCTGGTCAACAGAGCAGCCCTAAACTTTGGGGTGCTTGTGTCTTGCTGATTTTTAATTTTCCCAATTTCTACCCCCATGAGTGGAAGTGCCCTACGCTCTCTAAGCTGTGTTTTTCAGATGTTTCAGGACTCACCGGACACTTCTCCAGAGTGGCTCATGGCAATTTACATCCCGCCCATCAGTGTAGCAAGGCTCCCATTTCTCCATGGCCTGTCCTGCATTTCTGGTTTTGAGACTTTTTGCAGCATGGCCCTTTTGACCGATGGGAAGCGAGACTTCTTTGTAGCGCTGATTTGCCTTTCCAGGTTGCTTGGTTGGCCAAAAAGGGCGTATGCGTTTTTTCCTGAATATATTCAGGAAAAAACGCATACGCCCTTTTTGGCCAAGGGCATCATTGTCAACGTTTTGCCGCTTTTCATGTGCTTTAAAGGCGATTCGAATCTACCTCCTGAAATCTGTTTCCTGCAATTCTGCCTTGATTTCAAATCCTCTTCTTTGCCTTCCCTCAATATATTTGTGGACGAGAGTTATCATTTATAACTCTGCAGGTTTGTGAATTGCAGTGCCCTGAACCTCCATTTTACAACTCGTTTTTATGGGAGCTGGCCGAAAAATCGCAGAATGGCTTCAGGCCCTGTTCTGGTTCCGGGGGGCAGGCTGAGCCTGTGGTTAATTCTTCTTCCTGGTGGGAAAATAGTGTCACCTGTGCCTGTCCCAACACCAAGAGCTAGTCTCTCGTTGGTTCCACGTCTTCCCGTTTATCCTCAGGACAAATTGCAACCTGTACGGAACAGGAGGTTAAAGGTGCTGATGCTCCAAGTAGGGAGCTTGCTAGTGAAGCGGCTGGAATGGCGAACCCGGGCACAAGGAGATGAGAAATGAGGTGCGTTTTAGAAACCTTTCCCCATCACACGGTGTACCATCTTCTGGGTTTCTCATGCATGTTTTTGATGTAGGAAGATGCCCTTGAACCTGGAGATTTGGGACCCATGCGATGGGTACCACGCAGTATTACTTTAAAGGGTCTGCGTTTGCTCACCCAACCTCACCAAACCTCTCAGCCCCAAGAGTGTCCACCCTTATGTCTCATCCAGCTGTGGGTCTAGATATGGTCAATCCAGGTTGCATCACAGCCCCTGAACGCATTGTGTAAGAATTTCTCTCTCTTTCACTGTCTTTGTTTCATGGGTGTTTCAAAGTAATTTATTTTCATAATGGGATTTAGCTGCTTTTCACTGCTGTGTTTATGCCGCTTTACACCCACTTGACACACTAACAGAGAGATATCAATACATAGGTTTTACGATTATTACTAGTCAGATATATTCTTGTGCGGTGAATAGGGCGTGTTGAGTCCAGTTCTCTGAGCAAGGAGTAGGTCTTGTCTATTACATATTGGGTTTATGGAACGGTATCTGAGCTAATTTGATACCCTTGTTTTATGTATCACCCCACCTCACCTTTCCCGTTAAGCAGCCATAGTGTGTTTTCTGCATGTGTGACTCTGTTCTGTTTTGTAATTCAGTTCAAGTGTAACGGTTTTTACATTCCCTCTATCTGTGATACCTTATGAGAAGTGTCCTTTTCTGTGTGACTTATTTCACTTAGAATCGTCGTACCTAAATCCACTCATCATGCTGCTACTAACCTTACGACATTGATTTCATGGCTGAGTGATATTCCATTGTACATAAGGACCACAACTTCTTTATCCATTTTTCTCTTTCCTGGGATATTTAAGGTGGAATGAAGTGGAGGTCCTGGTCAACAGAGCAGCCCTAAACTTTGGGGTGCTTGTGTCTTGCTGATTTTTCATTTTCCCAATTTATACCCCCATGAGTGGAAGTGCCCTACGCTCTCTAAGCTGTGTTTTTCAGATGTTTCAGGACTCACCGGACACTTCTCCAGAGTGGCTCTTGGCAATTTACATCCTGCCCATCAGTGTAGCAAGGCTCCCATTTCTCCATGGCCTGTCCTGCATTTCTGGTTTTGAGACTTTTTTCAGCATGGCCCTTTTGACCGATGGGAAGCGAGACTTCTTTGTAGCGCTGATTTGCCTTTCCAGGTTGCTTGGTTGGCCAAAAAGGGCGTATGCGTTTTTTCCTGAATATATTCAGGAAAAAACGCATACGCCCTTTTTGGCCAAGGGCATCATCGTCAACGTTTTGCCGCTTTTCATGTGCTTTAAAGGCGATTCGTATCTACCTCCTGAAATCTGTTTCCTGCAATTCTGCCTTGATTTCAAATCCTCTTCTTTGCCTTCCCTCAATATATTTGTGGACGAGAGTTATCATTTATAACTCTGCAGGTTTGTGAATTGCAGTGCCCTGAACCTCCATTTTACAACTCGTTTTTATGGGAGCTGGCCGCAAAATCGCAGAATGGCTTCAGGCCCTGTTCTGGTTCCGGGGGGCAGGCTGAGCCTGTGGTTAATTCTTCTTCCTGGTGGGAAAATAGTGTCACCTGTGCCTGTCCCAACACCAAGAGCTAGTCTCTCGTTGGTTCCACGTCTTCCCGTTTATCCTCAGGACAAATTGCAACCTGTACGGAACAGGAGGTTAAAGGTGCTGATGCTCCAAGTAGGGAGCTTGCTAGTGAAGCGGCTGGAATGGCGAACCCGGGCACAAGGAGATGAGAAATGAGGTGCGTTTTAGAAACCTTTCCCCATCACACGGTGTACCATCTTCTGGGTTTCTCATGCATGTTTTTGATGTAGGAAGATGCCCTTGAACCTGGAGATTTGGGACCCATGCGATGGGTACCACGCAGTATTACTTTAAAGGGTCTGCGTTTGCTCACCCAACCTCACCAAACCTCTCAGCCCCAAGAGTGTCCACCCTTATGTCTCATCCAGCTGTGGGTCTAGATATGGTCAATCCAGGTTGCATCACAGCCCCTGAACGCATTGTGTAAGAATTTCTCTCTCTTTCACTGTCTTTGTTTCATGGGTGTTTCAAAGTAATTTATTTTCATAATGGGATTTAGCTGCTTTTCACTGCTGTGTTTATGCCGCTTTACACCCACTTGACACACTAACAGAGAGATATCAATACATAGGTTTTACGATTATTACTAGTCAGATATATTCTTGTGCGGTGAATAGGGCGTGTTGAGTCCAGTTCTCTGAGCAAGGAGTAGGTCTTGTCTATTACATATTGTGTTTATGGAACGGTGTCTGAGCTAATTTGATATCCTTGTTTTATGTATCACCCCACCTCACCTTTCCCGTTAAGCAGCCATAGTGTGTTTTCTGCATGTGTGACTCTGTTCTGTTTTGTAATTCAGTTCAAGTGTAACGGTTTTTACATTCCCTCTATCTGTGATACCTTATGAGAAGTGTCCTTTTCTGTGTGACTTATTTCACTTAGAATCGTCGTACCTAAATCCACTCATCATGCTGCTACTAACCTTACGACATTGATTTCATGGCTGAGTGATATTCCATTGTACATAAGTACCACAACTTCTTTATCCATTTTTATCTTTCCTGGGATATTTAAGGTGGAATGAAGTGGAGGTCCTGGTCAACAGAGCAGCCCTAAACTTTGGGGTGCTTGTGTCTTGCTGATTTTTCATTTTCCCAATTTATACCCCCATGAGTGGAAGTGCCCTACGCTCTCTAAGCTGTGTTTTTCAGATGTTTCAGGACTCACCGGACACTTCTCCAGAGTGGCTCTTGGCAATTTACATCCCGCCCATCAGTGTAGCAAGGCTCCCATTTCTCCATGGCCTGTCCTGCATTTCTGGTTTTGAGACTTTTTTCAGCATGGCCCTTTTGACCGATGGGAAGCGAGACTTCTTTGTAGTGCTGATTTGCCTTTCCAGGTTGCTTGGTTGGCCAAAAAGGGCGTATGCGTTTTTTCCTGAATATATTCAGGAAAAAACGCATACGCCCTTTTTGGCCAAGGGCATCATTGTCAACGTTTTGCCGCTTTTCATGTGCTTTAAAGGCGATTCGTATCTACCTCCTGAAATCTGTTTCCTGCAATTCTGCCTTGATTTCAAATCCTCTTCTTTGCCTTCCCTCAATATATTTGTGGACGAGAGTTATCATTTATAACTCTGCAGGTTTGTGAATTGCAGTGCCCTGAACCTCCATTTTACAACTCGTTTTTATGGGAGCTGGCCGCAAAATCGCAGAATGGCTTCAGGCCCTGTTCTGGTTCCGGGGGGCAGTCTGAGCCTGTGGTTAATTCTTCTTCCTGGTGGGAAAATAGTGTCACCTGTGCCTGTCCCAACACCAAGAGCTAGTCTCTCGTTGGTTCCACGTCTTCCCGTTTATCCTCAGGACAAATTGCAACCTGTACGGAACAGGAGGTTAAAGGTGCTGATGCTCCAAGTAGGGAGCTTGCTAGTGAAGCGGCTGGAATGGCGAACCCGGGCACAAGGAGATGAGAAATGAGGTGCGTTTTAGAAACCTTTCCCCATCACACGGTGTACCATCTTCTGGGTTTCTCATGCATGTTTTTGATGTAGGAAGATGCCCTTGAACCTGGAGATTTGGGACCCATGCGATGGGTACCACGCAGTATTACTTTAAAGGGTCTGCGTTTGCTCACCCAACCTCACCAAACCTCTCAGCCCCAAGAGTGTCCACCCTTATGTCTCATCCAGCTGTGCGTCTAGATATGGTCAATCCAGGTTGCATCACAGCCCCTGAACGCATTGTGTAAGAATTTCTCTCTCTTTCACTGTCTTTGTTTCATGGGTGTTTCAAAGTAATTTATTTTTAAAATGGGGTTTAGCTGCTTTTCACTGCTGTGTTTATGCCGCTTTACACCCACTTGACACACTAACAGAGAGATATCAATACATAGGTTTTACGATTATTACTAGTCAGATATATTCTTGTGCGGTGAATAGGGCGTGTTGAGTCCAGTTCTCTGAGCAAGGAGTAGGTCTTGTCTATTACATATTGGGTTTATGGAACGGTATCTGAGCTAATTTGAAACCCTTGTTTTATGTATCACCCCACCTCACCTTTCCCGTTAAGCAGCCATAGTGTGTTTTCTGCATGTGTGACTCTGTTCTGTTTTGTAATTCAGTTCAAGTGTAACGGTTTTTACATTCCCTCTATCTGTGATACCTTATGAGAAGTGTCCTTTTCTGTGTGACTTATTTCACTTAGAATCGTCGTACCTAAATCCACTCATCATGCTGCTACTAACCTTACGACATTGATTTCATGGCTGAGTGATATTCCATTGTACATAAGGACCACAACTTCTTTATCCATTTTTCTCTTTCCTGGGATATTTAAGGTGGAATGAAGTGGAGGTCCTGGTCAACAGAGCAGCCCTAAACTTTGGGGTGCTTGTGTCTTGCTGATTTTTCATTTTCCCAATTTATACCCCCATGAGTGGAACTGCCCTACGCTCTCTAAGCTGTGTTTTTCAGATGTTTCAGGACTCACCGGACACTTCTCCAGAGTGGCTCTTGGCCATTTACATCCCGCCCATCAGTGTAGCAAGGCTCCCATTTCTCCATGGCCTGTCCTGCATTTCTGGTTTTGAGACTTTTTTCAGCATGGCCCTTTTGACCGATGGGAAGCGAGACTTCTTTGTAGCGCTGATTTGCCTTTCCAGGTTGCTTGGTTGGCCAAAAAGGGCGTATGCGTTTTTTCCTGAATATATTCAGGAAAAAACGCATACGCCCTTTTTGGCCAAGGGCATCATTGTCAACGTTTTGCCGCTTTTCATGTGCTTTAAAGGCGATTCGTATCTACCTCCTGAAATCTGTTTCCTGCAATTCTGCCTTGATTTCAAATCCTCTTCTTTGCCTTCCCTCAATATATTTGTGGACGAGAGTTATCATTTATAACTCTGCAGGTTTGTGAATTGCAGTGCCCTGAACCTCCATCTTACAACTCGTTTTTATGGGAGCTGGCCGCAAAATCGCAGAATGGCTTCAGGCCCTGTTCTGGTTCCGGGGGGCAGGCTGAGCCTGTGGTTAATTCTTCTTCCTGGTGGGAAAATAGTGTCACCTGTGCCTGTCCCAACACCAAGAGCTAGTCTCTCTTTGGTTCCACGTCTTCCCGTTTATCCTCAGGACAAATTGCAACCTGTACGGAACAGGAGGTTAAAGGTGCTGATGCTCCAAGTAGGGAGCTTGCTAGTGAAGTGGCTGGAATGGCGAACCCGGGCACAAGGAGATGAGAAATGAGGTGCGTTTTAGAAACCTTTCCCCATCACACGGTGTACCATCTTCTGGGTTTCTCATGCATGTTTTTGATGTAGGAAGATGCCCTTGAACCTGGAGATTTGGGACCCATGCGATGGGTACCATGCAGTATTACTTTAAAGGGTCTGCGTTTGCTCACCCAACCTCACCAAACCTCTCAGCCCCAAGAGTGTCCACCCTTATGTCTCATCCAGCTGTGGGTCTAGATATGGTCAATCCAGGTTGTATCACAGCCCCTGAACGCATTGTGTAAGAATTTCTCTCTCTTTCACTGTCTTTGTTTCATGGGTGTTTCAAAGTAATTTATTTTCATAATGGGATTTAGCTGCTTTTCACTGCTGTGTTTATGCCGCTTTACACCCACTTGACACACTAACAGAGACATATCAATACATAGGTTTTACGATTATTGCTAGTCAGATATATACTTGTGCGGTGAATAGGGCGTGTTGAGTCCAGTTCTCTGAGCAAGGAGTAGGTCTTGTCTATTACATATTGGGTTTATGGAACGGTATCTGAGCTAATTTGATACCCTTGTTTTATGTATCACCCCACCTCACCTTTCCCGTTAAGCAGCCATAGTGTGTTTTCTGCATGTGTGACTCTGTTCTGTTTTGTAATTCAGTTCAAGTGTAACGGTTTTTACATTCCCTCTATCTGTGATACCTTATGAGAAGTGTCCTTTTCTGTGTGACTTATTTCACTTAGAATCGTCGTACCTAAATCCACTCATCATGCTGCTACTAACCTTACGACATTGATTTCATGGCTGAGTGATATTCCATTGTACATAAGGACCACAACTTCTTTATCCATTTTTCTCTTTCCTGGGATATTTAAGGTGGAATGAAGTGGAGGTCCTGGTCAACAGAGCAGCCCTAAACTTTGGGGTGCTTGTGTCTTGCTGATTTTTCATTTTCCCAATTTATACCCCCATGAGTGGAAGTGCCCTACGCTCTCTAAGCTGTGTTTTTCAGATGTTTCAGGACTCACCGGACACTTCTCCAGAGTGGCTCTTGGCCATTTACATCCCGCCCATCAGTGTAGCAAGGCTCCCATTTCTCCATGGCCTGTCCTGCATTTCTGGTTTTGAGACTTTTTTCAGCATGGCCCTTTTGACCGATGGGAAGCGAGACTTCTTTGTAGCGCTGATTTGCCTTTCCAGGTTGCTTGGTTGGCCAAAAAGGGCGTATGCGTTTTTTCCTGAATATATTCAGGAAAAAACGCATACGCCCTTTTTGGCCAAGGGCATCATTGTCAACGTTTTGCCGCTTTTCATGTGCTTTAAAGGCGATTCGTATCTACCTCCTGAAATCTGTTTCCTGCAATTCTGCCTTGATTTCAAATCCTCTTCTTTGCCTTCCCTCAATATATTTGTGGACGAGAGTTATCATTTATAACTCTGCAGGTTTGTGAATTGCAGTGCCCTGAACCTCCATCTTACAACTCGTTTTTATGGGAGCTGGCCGCAAAATCGCAGAATGGCTTCAGGCCCTGTTCTGGTTCCGGGGGGCAGGCTGAGCCTGTGGTTAATTCTTCTTCCTGGTGGGAAAATAGTGTCACCTGTGCCTGTCCCAACACCAAGAGCTAGTCTCTCGTTGGTTCCACGTCTTCCCGTTTATCCTCAGGACAAATTGCAACCTGTACGGAACAGGAGGTTAAAGGTGCTGATGCTCCAAGTAGGGAGCTTGCTAGTGAAGCGGCTGGAATGGCGAACCCGGGCACAAGGAGATGAGAAATGAGGTGCGTTTTAGAAACCTTTCCCCATCACACGGTGTACCATCTTCTGGGTTTCTCATGCATGTTTTTGATGTAGGAAGATGCCCTTGAACCTGGAGATTTGGGACCCATGCGATGGGTACCACGCAGTATTACTTTAAAGGGTCTGCGTTTGCTCACCCAACCTCACCAAACCTCTCAGCCCCAAGAGTGTCCACCCTTATGTGTCATCCAGCTGTGCGTCTAGATATGGTCAATCCAGGTTGCATCACAGCCCCTGAACGCATTGTGTAAGAATTTCTCTCTCTTTCACTGTCTTTGTTTCATGGGTGTTTCAAAGTAATTTATTTTTCAAATGGGGTTTAGCTGCTTTTCACTGCTGTGTTTATGCCGCTTTACACCCACTTGACACACTAACAGAGAGATATCAATACATAGGTTTTACGATTATTATTAGTCAGATATATTCTTGTGCGGTGAATAGGGCGTGTTGAGTCCAGTTCTCTGAGCAAGGAGTAGGTCTTGTCTATTACATATTGGGTTTATGGAACGGTATCTGAGCTAATTTGATACCCTTGTTTTATGTATCACCCCACCTCACCTTTCCCGTTAAGCAGCCATAGTGTGTTTTCTGCATGTGTGACTCTGTTCTGTTTTGTAATTCAGTTCAAGTGTAACGGTTTTTACATTCCCTCTATCTGTGATACCTTATGAGAAGTGTCCTTTTCTGTGTGACTTATTTCACTTAGAATCGTCGTACCTAAATCCACTCATCATGCTGCTACTAACCTTACGACATTGATTTCATGGCTGAGTGATATTCCATTGTACATAAGGACCACAACTTCTTTATCCATTTTTCTCTTTCCTGGGATATTTAAGGTGGAATGAAGTGGAGGTCCTGGTCAACAGAGCAGCCCTAAACTTTGGGGTGCTTGTGTCTTGCTGATTTTTCATTTTCCCAATTTATACCCCCATGAGTGGAAGTGCCCTACGCTCTCTAAGCTGTGTTTTTCAGATGTTTCAGGACTCACCGGACACTTCTCCAGAGTGGCTCTTGGCAATTTACATCCCGCCCATCAGTGTAGCAAGGCTCCCATTTCTCCATGGCCTGTCCTGCATTTCTGGTTTTGAGACTTTTTTCAGCATGGCCCTTTTGACCGATGGGAAGCGAGACTTCTTTGTAGCGCTGATTTGCCTTTCCAGGTTGCTTGGTTGGCCAAAAAGGGCGTATGCGTTTTTTCCTGAATATATTCAGGAAAAAACGCATACGCCCTTTTTGGCCAAGGGCATCATTGTCAACGTTTTGCCGCTTTTCATGTGCTTTAAAGGCGATTCGTATCTACCTCCTGAAATCTGTTTCCTGCAATTCTGCCTTGATTTCAAATCCTCTTCTTTGCCTTCCCTCAATATATTTGTGGACGAGAGTTATCATTTATAACTCTGCAGGTTTGTGAATTGCAGTGCCCTGAACCTCCATTTTACAACTCGTTTTTATGGGAGCTGGCCGCAAAATCGCAGAATGGCTTCAGGCCCTGTTCTGGTTCCGGGGGGCAGGCTGAGCCTGTGGTTAATTCTTCTTCCTGGTGGGAAAATGGTGTCACCTGTGCCTTTCCCAACACCAAGAGCTAGTCTCTCGTTGGTTCCACGTCTTCCCGTTTATCCTCAGGACAAATTGCAACCTGTACGGAACAGGAGGTTAAAGGTGCTGATGCTCCAAGTAGGGAGCTTGCTAGTGAAGCGGATGGAATGGCGAACCCGGGCACAAGGAGATGAGAAATGAGGTGCGTTTTAGAAACCTTTCCCCATCACACGGTGTACCATCTTCTGGGTTTCTCATGCATGTTTTTGATGTAGGAAGATGCCCTTGAACCTGGAGATTTGGGACCCATGCGATGGGTACCACGCAGTATTACTTTAAAGGGTCTGCGTTTGCTCACCCAACCTCACCAAACCTCTCAGCCCCAAGAGTGTCCACCCTTATGTCTCATCCAGCTGTGGGTCTAGATATGGTCAATCCAGGTTACATCACAGCCCCTGAACGCATTGTGTAAGAATTTCTCTCTCTTTCACTGTCTTTGTTTCATGGGTGTTTCAAAGTAATTTATTTTCATAATGGGATTTAGCTGCTTTTCACTGCTGTGTCTATGCCGCTTTACACCCACTTGACACACTAACAGAGAGATATCAATACATAGGTTTTACGATTATTACTAGTCAGATATATTCTTGTGCGGTGAATAGGGCGTGTTGAGTCCAGTTCTCTGAGCAAGGAGTAGGTCTTGTCTATTACATATTGGGTTTATGGAACGGTATCTGAGCTAATTTGATACCCTTGTTTTATGTATCACCCCACCTCACCTTTCCCGTTAAGCAGCCATAGTGTGTTTTCTGCATGTGTGACTCTGTTCTGTTTTGTAATTCAGTTCAAGTGTAACGGTTTTTACATTCCCTCTATCTGTGATACCTTATGAGAAGTGTCCTTTTCTGTGTGACTTATTTCACTTAGAATCGTCGTACCTAAATCCACTCATCATGCTGCTACTAACCTTACGACATTGATTTCATGGCTGAGTGATATTCCATTGTACATAAGGACCACAACTTCTTTATCCATTTTTCTCTTTCCTGGGATATTTAAGGTGGAATGAAGTGGAGGTCCTGGTCAACAGAGCAGCCCTAAACTTTGGGGTGCTTGTGTCTTGCTGATTTTTAATTTTCCCAATTTCTACCCCCATGAGTGGAAGTGCCCTACGCTCTCTAAGCTGTGTTTTTCAGATGTTTCAGGACTCACCGGACACTTCTCCAGAGTGGCTCTTGGCAATTTACATCCCGCCCATCAGTGTAGCAAGGCTCCCATTTCTCCATGGCCTGTCCTGCATTTCTGGTTTTGAGACTTTTTTCAGCATGGCCCTTTTGACCGATGGGAAGCGAGACTTCTTTGTAGCGCTGATTTGCCTTTCCAGGTTGCTTGGTTGGCCAAAAAGGGCGTATGCGTTTTTTCCTGAATATATTCAGGAAAAAACGCATACGCCCTTTTTGGCCAAGGGCATCATTGTCAACGTTTTGCCGCTTTTCATGTGCTTTAAAGGCGATTCGTATCTACCTCCTGAAATCTGTTTCCTGCAATTCTGCCTTGATTTCAAATCCTCTTCTTTGCCTTCCCTCAATATATTTGTGGACGAGAGTTATCATTTATAACTCTGCAGGTTTGTGAATTGCAGTGCCCTGAACCTCCATCTTACAACTCGTTTTTATGGGAGCTGGCCGCAAAATCGCAGAATGGCTTCAGGCCCTGTTCTGGTTCCGGGGGGCAGGCTGAGCCTGTGGTTAATTCTTCTTCCTGGTGGGAAAATAGTGTCACCTGTGCCTGTCCCAACACCAAGAGCTAGTCTCTCGTTGGTTCCACGTCTTCCCGTTTATCCTCAGGACAAATTGCAACCTGTACGGAACAGGAGGTTAAAGGTGCTGATGCTCCAAGTAGGGAGCTTGCTAGTGAAGCGGCTGGAATGGCGAACCCGGGCACAAGGAGATGAGAAATGAGGTGCGTTTTAGAAAGCTTTCCCCATCACATGGTGTACCATCTTCTGGGTTTCTCATGCATGTTTTTGATGTAGGAAGATGCCCTTGAACCTGGAGATTTGGGACCCATGCGATGGGTACCACGCAGTATTACTTTAAAGGGTCTGCGTTTGCTCACCCAACCTCACCAAACCTCTCAGCCCCAAGAGTGTCCACCCTTATGTCTCATCCAGCTGTGGGTCTAGATATGGTCAATCCAGGTTGCATCACAGCCCCTGAACGCATTGTGTAAGAATTTCTCTCTCTTTCACTGTCTTTGTTTCATGGGTGTTTCAAAGTAATTTATTTTCATAATGGGATTTAGCTGCTTTTCACTGCTGTGTCTATGCCGCTTTACACCCACTTGACACACTAACAGAGACATATCAATACATAGGTTTTACGATTATTACTAGTCAGATATATTCTTGTGCGGTGAATAGGGCGTGTTGAGTCCAGTTCTCTGAGCAAGGAGTAGGTCTTGTCTATTACATATTGGGTTTATGGAACGGTATCTGAGCTAATTTGATACCCTTGTTTTATGTATCACCCCACCTCACCTTTCCCGTTAAGCAGCCATAGTGTGTTTTCTGCATGTGTGACTCTGTTCTGTTTTGTAATTCAGTTCAAGTGTAACGGTTTTTACATTCCCTCTATCTGTGATACCTTATGAGAAGTGTCCTTTTCTGTGTGACTTATTTCACTTAGAATCGTCGTACCTAAATCCACTCATCATGCTGCTACTAACCTTACGACATTGATTTCATGGCTGAGTGATATTCCATTGTACATAAGGACCACAACTTCTTTATCCATTTTTCTCTTTCCTGGGATATTTAAGGTGGAATGAAGTGGAGGTCCTGGTCAACAGAGCAGCCCTAAACTTTGGGGTGCTTGTGTCTTGCTGATTTTTCATTTTCCCAATTTCTACCCCCATGAGTGGAAGTGCCCTACGCTCTCTAAGCTGTGTTTTTCAGATGTTTCAGGACTCACCGGACACTTCTCCAGAGTGGCTCTTGGCCATTTACATCCCGCCCATCAGTGTAGCAAGGCTCCCATTTCTCCATGGCCTGTCCTGCATTTCTGGTTTTGACACTTTTTTCAGCATGGCCCTTTTGACCGATGGGAAGCGAGACTTCTTTGTAGCGCTGATTTGCCTTTCCAGGTTGCTTGGTTGGCCAAAAAGGGCGTATGCGTTTTTTCCTGAATATATTCAGGAAAAAACGCATACGCCCTTTTTGGCCAAGGGCATCATTGTCAACGTTTTGCCGCTTTTCATGTGCTTTAAAGGCGATTCGTATCTACCTCCTGAAATCTGTTTCCTGCAATTCTGCCTTGATTTCAAATCCTCTTCTTTGCCTTCCCTCAATATATTTGTGGACGAGAGTTATCATTTATAACTCTGCAGGTTTGTGAATTGCAGTGCCCTGAACCTCCATTTTACAACTCGTTTTTATGGGAGCTGGCCGCAAAATCGCAGAATGGCTTCAGGCCCTGTTCTGGTTCCGGGGGGCAGGCTGAGCCTGTGGTTAATTCTTCTTCCTGGTGGGAAAATAGTGTCACCTGTGCCTGTCCCAACACCAAGAGCTAGTCTCTCGTTGGTTCCACGTCTTCACGTTTATGCTCAGGACAAATTGCAACCTGTACGGAACAGGAGGTTAAAGGTGCTGATGCTCCAAGTAGGGAGCTTGCTAGTGAAGCGGCTGGAATGGCGAACCCGGGCACAAGGAGATGAGAAATGAGGTGCGTTTTAGAAACCTTTCCCCATCACACGGTGTACCATCTTCTGGGTTTCTCATGCATGTTTTTGATGTAGGAAGATGCCCTTGAACCTGGAGATTTGGGACCCATGCGATGGGTACCACGCAGTATTACTTTAAAGGGTCTGCGTTTGCTCACCCAACCTCACCAAACCTCTCAGCCCCAAGAGTGTCCACCCTTATGTCTCATCCAGCTGTGCATCTAGATATGGTCAATCCAGGTTGCATCACAGCCCCTGAACGCATTGTGTAAGAATTTCTCTCTCTTTCACTGTCTTTGTTTCATGGGTGTTTCAAAGTAATTTATTTTTAAAATGGGGTTTAGCTGCTTTTCACTGCTGTGTTTATGCCGCTTTACACCCACTTGACACACTAACAGAGAGATATCAATACATAGGTTTTACGATTATTACTAGTCAGATATATTCTTGTGCGGTGAATAGGGCGTGTTGAGTCCAGTTCTCTGAGCAAGGAGTAGGTCTTGTCTATTACATATTGGGTTTATGGAACGGTATCTGAGCTAACTTGATACCCTTGTTTTATGTATTACCCCACCTCACCTTTCCCGTTAAGCAGCCATAGTGTGTTTTCTGCATGTGTGACTCTGTTCTGTTTTGTAATTCAGTTCAAGTGTAACGGTTTTTACATTCCCTCTATCTGTGACACCTTATGAGAAGTGTCCTTTTCTGTGTGACTTATTTCACTTAGAATCGTCGTACCTAAATCCACTCATCATGCTGCTACTAACCTTACGACATTGATTTCATGGCTGAGTGATATTCCATTGTACATAAGGACCACAACTTCTTTATCCATTTTTCTCTTTCCTGGGGTATTTAAGGTGGAATGAAGTGGAGGTCCTGGTCAACAGAGCAGCCCTAAACTTTGGGGTGCTTGTGTCTTGCTGATTTTTAATTTTCCCAATTTATACCCCCATGAGTGGAAGTGCCCTACGCTCTCTAAGCTGTGTTTTTCAGATGTTTCAGGACTCACCGGACACTTCTCCAGAGTGGCTCTTGGCAATTTACATCCCGCCCATCAGTGTAGCAAGGCTCCCATTTCTCCATGGCCTGTCCTGCATTTCTGGTTTTGACACTTTTTTCAGCATGGCCCTTTTGACCGATGGGAAGCGAGACTTCTTTGTAGCGCTGATTTGCCTTTCCAGGTTGCTTGGTTGGCCAAAAAGGGCGTATGCGTTTTTTCCTGAATATATTCAGGAAAAAACGCATACGCCCTTTTTGGCCAAGGGCATCATTGTAAACGTTTTGCCACTTTTCATGTGCTTTAAAGGCGATTCGTATCTACCTCCTGTAATCTGTTTCCTGCAATTCTGCCTTGATTTCAAATCCTCTTCTTTGCCTTCCCTCAATATATTTGTGGACGAGAGTTATCATTTATAACTCTGCAGGTTTGTGAATTGCAGTGCCCTGAACCTCCATTTTACAACTCGTTTTTATGGGAGCTGGCCGCAAAATCGCAGAATGGCTTCAGGCCCTGTTCTGGTTCCGGGGGGCAGGCTGAGCCTGTGGTTAATTCTTCTTCCTGATGGGAAAATAGTGTGACCTGTGCCTGTCCCAACACCAAGAGCTAGTCTCTCGTTGGTTCCACGTCTTCCCGTTTATCCTCAGGACAAATTGCAACCTGTACGGAACAGGAGGTTAAAGGTGCTGATGCTCCAAGTAGGGAGCTTGCTAGTAAAGTGGCTGGAATGGCGAACCCGGGCACAAGGAGATGAGAAATGAGGTGCGTTTTAGAAACCTTTCCCCATCACACGGTGTACCATCTTCTGGGTTTCTCATGCATGTTTTTGATGTAGGAAGATGCCCTTGAACCTGGAGATTTGGGACCCATGCAATGGGTACCACGCAGTATTACTTTAAAGGGTCTGCGTTTGCTCACCCAACCTCACCAAACCTCTCAGCCCCAAGAGTGTCCACCCTTATGTCTCATCCAGCGGTGCGTCTAGATATGGTCAATCCAGGTTGCATCACAGCCCCTGAACGCATTGTGTAAGAATTTCTCTCTCTTTCACTCTCTTTGTTTCATGGGTGTTTCAAAGTAATTTATTTTTATAATGGGGTTTAGCTGCTTTTCACTGCTGTGTTTATGCCGCTTTACACCCACTTGACACACTAACAGAGAGATATCAATACATAGGTTTTACGATTATTACTAGTCAGATATATTCTTGTGCGGTGAATAGGGCGTGTTGAGTCCAGTTCTCTGAGCAAGGAGTAGGTCTTGTCTATTACATATTGGGTTTATGGAACGGTATCTGAGCTAACTTGATACCCTTGTTTTATGTATCACCCCACCTCACCTTTCCCGTTAAGCAGCCATAGTGTGTTTTCTGCATGTGTGACTCTGTTCTGTTTTGTAATTCAGTTCAAGTGTAACGGTTTTTACATTCCCTCTATCTGTGATACCTTATGAGAAGTGTCCTTTTCTGTGTGACTTATTTCACTTAGAATCGTCGTACCTAAATCCACTCATCATGCTGCTACTAACCTTACGACATTGATTTCATGGCTGAGTGATATTCCATTGTACATAAGGACCACAACTTCTTTATCCATTTTTCTCTTTCCTGGGATATTTAAGGTGGAATGAAGTGGAGGTCCTGGTCAACAGAGCAGCCCTAAACTTTGGGGTGCTTGTGTCTTGCTGATTTTTCATTTTCCCAATTTATACCCCCATGAGTGGAAGTGCCCTACGCTCTCTAAGCTGTGTTTTTCAGATGTTTCAGGACTCACCGGACACTTCTCCAGAGTGGCTCTTGGCCATTTACATCCTGCCCATCAGTGTAGCAAGGCTCCCATTTCTCCATGGCCTGTCCTGCATTTCTGGTTTTGACACTTTTTTCAGCATGGCCCTTTTGACCGATGGGAAGCGAGACTTCTTTGTAGCGCTGATTTGCCTTTCCAGGTTGCTTGGTTGGCCAAAAAGGGCGTATGCGTTTTTTCCTGAATATATTCAGGAAAAAACGCATACGCCCTTTTTGGCCAAGGGCATCATTGTAAACGTTTTGCCACTTTTCATGTGCTTTAAAGGCGATTCGTATCTACCTCCTGTAATCTGTTTCCTGCAATTCTGCCTTGATTTCAAATCCTCTTCTTTGCCTTCCCTCAATATATTTGTGGACGAGAGTTATCATTTATAACTCTGCAGGTTTGTGAATTGCAGTGCCCTGAACCTCCATTTTACAACTCGTTTTTATGGGAGCTGGCCGCAAAATCGCAGAATGGCTTCAGGCCCTGTTCTGGTTCCGGGGGGCAGGCTGAGCCTGTGGTTAATTCTTCTTCCTGATGGGAAAATAGTGTGACCTGTGCCTGTCGCAACACCAAGAGCTAGTCTCTCGTTGGTTCCACGTCTTCCCGTTTATCCTCAGGACAAATTGCAACCTGTACGGAACAGGAGGTTAAAGGTGCTGATGCTCCAAGTAGGGAGCTTGCTAGTAAAGCGGCTGGAATGGCGAACCCGGGCACAAGGAGATGAGAAATGAGGTGCGTTTTAGAAACCTTTCCCCATCACACGGTGTACCATCTTCTGGGTTTCTCATGCATGTTTTTGATGTAGGAAGATGCCCTTGAACCTGGAGATTTGGGACCCATGCAATGGGTACCACGCAGTATTACTTTAAAGGGTCTGCGTTTGCTCACCCAACCTCACCAAACCTCTCAGCCCCAAGAGTGTCCACCCTTATGTCTCATCCAGCGGTGCGTCTAGATATGGTCAATCCAGGTTGCATCACAGCCCCTGAACGCATTGTGTAAGAATTTCTCTCTCTTTCACTCTCTTTGTTTCATGGGTGTTTCAAAGTAATTTATTTTTATAATGGGGTTTAGCTGCTTTTCACTGCTGTGTTTATGCCGCTTTACACCCACTTGACACACTAACAGAGAGATATCAATACATAGGTTTTACGATTATTACTAGTCAGATATATTCTTGTGCGGTGAATAGGGCGTGTTGAGTCCAGTTCTCTGAGCAAGGAGTAGGTCTTGTCTATTACATATTGGGTTTATGGAACGGTATCTGAGCTAACTTGATACCCTAGTTTTATGTATCACCCCACCTCACCTTTCCCGTTAAGCAGCCATAGTGTGTTTTCTGCATGTGTGACTCTGTTCTGTTTTGTAATTCAGTTCAAGTGTAACGGTTTTTACATTCCCTCTATCTGTGATACCTTATGAGAAGTGTCCTTTTCTGTGTGACTTATTTCACTTAGAATCGTCGTACCTAAATCCACTCATCATGCTGCTACTAACCTTACGACATTGATTTCATGGCTGAGTGATATTCCATTGTACATAAGGACCACAACTTCTTTATCCATTTTTCTCTTTCCTGGGATATTTAAGGTGGAATGAAGTGGAGGTCCTGGTCAACAGAGCAGCCCTAAACTTTGGGGTGCTTGTGTCTTGCTGATTTTTAATTTTCCCAATTTCTACCCCCATGAGTGGAAGTGCCCTACGCTCTCTAAGCTGTGTTTTTCAGATGTTTCAGGACTCACCGGACACTTCTCCAGAGTGGCTCTTGGCCATTTACATCCCGCCCATCAGTGTAGCAAGGCTCCCATTTCTCCATGGCCTGTCCTGCATTTCTGGTTTTGAGACTTTTTTCAGCATGGCCCTTTTGACCGATGGGAAGCGAGACTTCTTTGTAGCGCTGATTTGCCTTTCCAGGTTGCTTGGTTGGCCAAAAAGGGCGTATGCGTTTTTTCCTGAATATATTCAGGAAAAAACGCATACGCCCTTTTTGGCCAAGGGCATCATTGTCAACGTTTTGCCGCTTTTCATGTGCTTTAAAGGCGATTCGTATCTACCTCCTCAAATCTGTTTCCTGCAATTCTGCCTTGATTTCAAATCCTCTTCTTTGCCTTCCCTCAATATATTTGTGGACGAGAGTTATCATTTATAACTCTGCAGGTTTGTGAATTGCAGTGCCCTGAACCTCCATTTTACAACTCGTTTTTATGGGAGCTGGCCGCAAAATCGCAGAATGGCTTCAGGCCCTGTTCTGGTTCCGGGGGGCAGGCTGAGCCTGTGGTTAATTCTTCTTCCTGATGGGAAAATAGTGTCACCTGTGCCTGTCCCAACACCAAGAGCTAGTCTCTCGTTGGTTCCACGTCTTCCCGTTTATCCTCAGGACAAATTGCAACCTGTACGGAACAGGAGGTTAAAGGTGCTGATGCTCCAAGTAGGGAGCTTGCTAGTAAAGTGGCTGGAATGGCGAACCCGGGCACAAGGAGATGAGAAATGAGGTGCGTTTTAGAAACCTTTCCCCATCACACGGTGTACCATCTTCTGGGTTTCTCATGCATGTTTTTGATGTAGGAAGATGCCCTTGAACCTGGAGATTTGGGACCCATGCGATGGGTACCACGCAGTATTACTTTAAAGGGTCTGCGTTTGCTCACCCAACCTCACCAAACCTCTCAGACCCAAGAGTGTCCACCCTTATGTCTCATCCAGCGGTGCATCTAGATATGGTCAATCCAGGTTGCATCACAGCCCCTGAACGCATTGTGTAAGAATTTCTCTCTCTTTCACTGTCTTTGTTTCATGCGTGTTTCAAAGTAATTTATTTTTATAATGGGGTTTAGCTGCTTTTCACTGCTGTGTTTATGCCGCTTTACACCCACTTGACACACTAACAGAGAGATATCAATACATAGGTTTTACGATTATTATTAGTCAGATATATTCTTGTGCGGTGAATAGGGCGTGTTGAGTCCAGTTCTCTGAGCAAGGAGTAGGTCTTGTCTATTACATATTGGGTTTATGGAACGGTATCTGAGCTAACTTGATACCCTTGTTTTATGTATCACCCCACCTCACCTTTCCCGTTAAGCAGCCATAGTGTGTTTTCTGCATGTGTGACTCTGTTCTGTTTTGTAATTCAGTTCAAGTGTAACGGTTTTTACATTCCCTCTATCTGTGATACCTTATGAGAAGTGTCCTTTTCTGTGTGACTTATTTCACTTAGAATCGTCGTACCTAAATCCACTCATCATGCTGCTACTAACCTTACGACATTGATTTCATGGCTGAGTGATATTCCATTGTACATAAGGACCACAACTTCTTTATCCATTTTTCTCTTTCCTGGGATATTTAAGGTGGAATGAAGTGGAGGTCCTGGTCAACAGAGCAGCCCTAAACTTTGGGGTGCTTGTGTCTTGCTGATTTTTAATTTTCCCAATTTCTACCCCCATGAGTGGAAGTGCCCTACGCTCTCTAAGCTGTGTTTTTCAGATGTTTCAGGACTCACCGGACACTTCTCCAGAGTGGCTCTTGGCCATTTACATCCCGCCCATCAGTGTAGCAAGGCTCCCATTTCTCCATGGCCTGTCCTGCATTTCTGGTTTTGAGACTTTTTTCAGCATGGCCCTTTTGACCGATGGGAAGCGAGACTTCTTTGTAGCGCTGATTTGCCTTTCCAGGTTGCTTGGTTGGCCAAAAAGGGCGTATGCGTTTTTTCCTGAATATATTCAGGAAAAAACGCATACGCCCTTTTTGGCCAAGGGCATCATTGTCAACGTTTTGCCGCTTTTCATGTGCTTTAAAGGCGATTCGTATCTACCTCCTGAAATCTGTTTCCTGCAATTCTGCCTTGATTTCAAATCCTCTTCTTTGCCTTCCCTCAATATATTTGTGGACGAGAGTTATCATTTATAACTCTGCAGGTTTGTGAATTGCAGTGCCCTGAACCTCCATTTTACAACTCGTTTTTATGGGAGCTGGCCGCAAAATCGCAGAATGGCTTCAGGCCCTGTTCTGGTTCCGGGGGGCAGGCTGAGCCTGTGGTTAATTCTTCTTCCTGATGGGAAAATAGTGTGACCTGTGCCTGTCCCAACACCAAGAGCTAGTCTCTCGTTGGTTCCACGTCTTCCCGTTTATCCTCAGGACAAATTGCAACCTGTACGGAACAGGAGGTTAAAGGTGCTGATGCTCCAAGTAGGGAGCTTGCTAGTAAAGTGGCTGGAATGGCGAACCCGGGCACAAGGAGATGAGAAATGAGGTGCGTTTTAGAAACCTTTCCCCATCACACGGTGTACCATCTTCTGGGTTTCTCATGCATGTTTTTGATGTAGGAAGATGCCCTTGAACCTGGAGATTTGGGACCCATGCAATGGGTACCACGCAGTATTACTTTAAAGGGTCTGCGTTTGCTCACCCAACCTCACCAAACCTCTCAGCCCCAAGAGTGTCCACCCTTATGTCTCATCCAGCGGTGCGTCTAGATATGGTCAATCCAGGTTGCATCACAGCCCCTGAACGCATTGTGTAAGAATTTCTCTCTCTTTCACTCTCTTTGTTTCATGGGTGTTTCAAAGTAATTTATTTTTATAATGGGGTTTAGCTGCTTTTCACTGCTGTGTTTATGCCGCTTTACACCCACTTGACACACTAACAGAGAGATATCAATACATAGGTTTTACGATTATTACTAGTCAGATATATTCTTGTGCGGTGAATAGGGCGTGTTGAGTCCAGTTCTCTGAGCAAGGAGTAGGTCTTGTCTATTACATATTGGGTTTATGGAACGGTATCTGAGCTAACTTGATACCCTTGTTTTATGTATCACCCCACCTCACCTTTCCCGTTAAGCAGCCATAGTGTGTTTTCTGCATGTGTGACTCTGTTCTGTTTTGTAATTCAGTTCAAGTGTAACGGTTTTTACATTCCCTCTATCTGTGATACCTTATGAGAAGTGTCCTTTTCTGTGTGACTTATTTCACTTAGAATCGTCGTACCTAAATCCACTCATCATGCTGCTACTAACCTTACGACATTGATTTCATGGCTGAGTGATATTCCATTGTACATAAGGACCACAACTTCTTTATCCATTTTTCTCTTTCCTGGGATATTTAAGGTGGAATGAAGTGGAGGTCCTGGTCAACAGAGCAGCCCTAAACTTTGGGGTGCTTGTGTCTTGCTGATTTTTCATTTTCCCAATTTATACCCCCATGAGTGGAAGTGCCCTACGCTCTCTAAGCTGTGTTTTTCAGATGTTTCAGGACTCACCGGACACTTCTCCAGAGTGGCTCTTGGCCATTTACATCCTGCCCATCAGTGTAGCAAGGCTCCCATTTCTCCATGGCCTGTCCTGCATTTCTGGTTTTGACACTTTTTTCAGCATGGCCCTTTTGACCGATGGGAAGCGAGACTTCTTTGTAGCGCTGATTTGCCTTTCCAGGTTGCTTGGTTGGCCAAAAAGGGCGTATGCGTTTTTTCCTGAATATATTCAGGAAAAAACGCATACGCCCTTTTTGGCCAAGGGCATCATTGTAAACGTTTTGCCACTTTTCATGTGCTTTAAAGGCGATTCGTATCTACCTCCTGTAATCTGTTTCCTGCAATTCTGCCTTGATTTCAAATCCTCTTCTTTGCCTTCCCTCAATATATTTGTGGACGAGAGTTATCATTTATAACTCTGCAGGTTTGTGAATTGCAGTGCCCTGAACCTCCATTTTACAACTCGTTTTTATGGGAGCTGGCCGCAAAATCGCAGAATGGCTTCAGGCCCTGTTCTGGTTCCGGGGGGCAGGCTGAGCCTGTGGTTAATTCTTCTTCCTGATGGGAAAATAGTGTGACCTGTGCCTGTCGCAACACCAAGAGCTAGTCTCTCGTTGGTTCCACGTCTTCCCGTTTATCCTCAGGACAAATTGCAACCTGTACGGAACAGGAGGTTAAAGGTGCTGATGCTCCAAGTAGGGAGCTTGCTAGTAAAGCGGCTGGAATGGCGAACCCGGGCACAAGGAGATGAGAAATGAGGTGCGTTTTAGAAACCTTTCCCCATCACACGGTGTACCATCTTCTGGGTTTCTCATGCATGTTTTTGATGTAGGAAGATGCCCTTGAACCTGGAGATTTGGGACCCATGCAATGGGTACCACGCAGTATTACTTTAAAGGGTCTGCGTTTGCTCACCCAACCTCACCAAACCTCTCAGCCCCAAGAGTGTCCACCCTTATGTCTCATCCAGCGGTGCGTCTAGATATGGTCAATCCAGGTTGCATCACAGCCCCTGAACGCATTGTGTAAGAATTTCTCTCTCTTTCACTCTCTTTGTTTCATGGGTGTTTCAAAGTAATTTATTTTTATAATGGGGTTTAGCTGCTTTTCACTGCTGTGTTTATGCCGCTTTACACCCACTTGACACACTAACAGAGAGATATCAATACATAGGTTTTACGATTATTACTAGTCAGATATATTCTTGTGCGGTGAATAGGGCGTGTTGAGTCCAGTTCTCTGAGCAAGGAGTAGGTCTTGTCTATTACATATTGGGTTTATGGAACGGTATCTGAGCTAACTTGATACCCTAGTTTTATGTATCACCCCACCTCACCTTTCCCGTTAAGCAGCCATAGTGTGTTTTCTGCATGTGTGACTCTGTTCTGTTTTGTAATTCAGTTCAAGTGTAACGGTTTTTACATTCCCTCTATCTGTGATACCTTATGAGAAGTGTCCTTTTCTGTGTGACTTATTTCACTTAGAATCGTCGTACCTAAATCCACTCATCATGCTGCTACTAACCTTACGACATTGATTTCATGGCTGAGTGATATTCCATTGTACATAAGGACCACAACTTCTTTATCCATTTTTCTCTTTCCTGGGATATTTAAGGTGGAATGAAGTGGAGGTCCTGGTCAACAGAGCAGCCCTAAACTTTGGGGTGCTTGTGTCTTGCTGATTTTTCATTTTCCCAATTTCTACCCCCATGAGTGGAAGTGCCCTACGCTCTCTAAGCTGTGTTTTTCAGATGTTTCAGGACTCACCGGACACTTCTCCAGAGTGGCTCTTGGCAATTTACATCCCGCCCATCAGTGTAGCAAGGCTCCCATTTCTCCATGGCCTGTCCTGCATTTCTGGTTTTGAGACTTTTTTCAGCATGGCCCTTTTGACCGATGGGAAGCGAGACTTCTTTGTAGCGCTGATTTGCCTTTCCAGGTTGCTTGGTTGGCCAAAAAGGGCGTATGCGTTTTTTCCTGAATATATTCAGGAAAAAACGCATACGCCCTTTTTGGCCAAGGGCATCATTGTCAACGTTTTGCCGCTTTTCATGTGCTTTAAAGGCGATTCGTATCTACCTCCTCAAATCTGTTTCCTGCAATTCTGCCTTGATTTCAAATCCTCTTCTTTGCCTTCCCTCAATATATTTGTGGACGAGAGTTATCATTTATAACTCTGCAGGTTTGTGAATTGCAGTGCCCTGAACCTCCATTTTACAACTCGTTTTTATGGGAGCTGGCCGCAAAATCGCAGAATGGCTTCAGGCCCTGTTCTGGTTCCGGGGGGCAGGCTGAGCCTGTGGTTAATTCTTCTTCCTGATGGGAAAATAGTGTCACCTGTGCCTGTCCCAACACCAAGAGCTAGTCTCTCGTTGGTTCCACGTCTTCCCGTTTATCCTCAGGACAAATTGCAACCTGTACGGAACAGGAGGTTAAAGGTGCTGATGCTCCAAGTAGGGAGCTTGCTAGTAAAGTGGCTGGAATGGCGAACCCGGGCACAAGGAGATGAGAAATGAGGTGCGTTTTAGAAACCTTTCCCCATCACACGGTGTACCATCTTCTGGGTTTCTCATGCATGTTTTTGATGTAGGAAGATGCCCTTGAACCTGGAGATTTGGGACCCATGCGATGGGTACCACGCAGTATTACTTTAAAGGGTCTGCGTTTGCTCACCCAACCTCACCAAACCTCTCAGACCCAAGAGTGTCCACCCTTATGTCTCATCCAGCGGTGCATCTAGATATGGTCAATCCAGGTTGCATCACAGCCCCTGAACGCATTGTGTAAGAATTTCTCTCTCTTTCACTGTCTTTGTTTCATGCGTGTTTCAAAGTAATTTATTTTTATAATGGGGTTTAGCTGCTTTTCACTGCTGTGTTTATGCCGCTTTACACCCACTTGACACACTAACAGAGAGATATCAATACATAGGTTTTACGATTATTATTAGTCAGATATATTCTTGTGCGGTGAATAGGGCGTGTTGAGTCCAGTTCTCTGAGCAAGGAGTAGGTCTTGTCTATTACATATTGGGTTTATGGAACGGTATCTGAGCTAACTTGATACCCTTGTTTTATGTATCACCCCACCTCACCTTTCCCGTTAAGCAGCCATAGTGTGTTTTCTGCATGTGTGACTCTGTTCTGTTTTGTAATTCAGTTCAAGTGTAACGGTTTTTACATTCCCTCTATCTGTGATACCTTATGAGAAGTGTCCTTTTCTGTGTGACTTATTTCACTTAGAATCGTCGTACCTAAATCCACTCATCATGCTGCTACTAACCTTACGACATTGATTTCATGGCTGAGTGATATTCCATTGTACATAAGGACCACAACTTCTTTATCCATTTTTCTCTTTCCTGGGATATTTAAGGTGGAATGAAGTGGAGGTCCTGGTCAACAGAGCAGCCCTAAACTTTGGGGTGCTTGTGTCTTGCTGATTTTTAATTTTCCCAATTTCTACCCCCATGAGTGGAAGTGCCCTACGCTCTCTAAGCTGTGTTTTTCAGATGTTTCAGGACTCACCGGACACTTCTCCAGAGTGGCTCTTGGCCATTTACATCCCGCCCATCAGTGTAGCAAGGCTCCCATTTCTCCATGGCCTGTCCTGCATTTCTGGTTTTGAGACTTTTTTCAGCATGGCCCTTTTGACCGATGGGAAGCGAGACTTCTTTGTAGCGCTGATTTGCCTTTCCAGGTTGCTTGGTTGGCCAAAAAGGGCGTATGCGTTTTTTCCTGAATATATTCAGGAAAAAACGCATACGCCCTTTTTGGCCAAGGGCATCATTGTCAACGTTTTGCCGCTTTTCATGTGCTTTAAAGGCGATTCGTATCTACCTCCTGAAATCTGTTTCCTGCAATTCTGCCTTGATTTCAAATCCTCTTCTTTGCCTTCCCTCAATATATTTGTGGACGAGAGTTATCATTTATAACTCTGCAGGTTTGTGAATTGCAGTGCCCTGAACCTCCATTTTACAACTCGTTTTTATGGGAGCTGGCCGCAAAATTGCAGAATGGCTTCAAGCCCTGTTCTGGTTCCGGGGGGCAGGCTGAGCCTGTGGTTAATTCTTCTTCCTGATGGGAAAATAGTGTGACCTGTGCCTGTCCCAACACCAAGAGCTAGTCTCTCGTTGGTTCCACGTCTTCCCGTTTATCCTCAGGACAAATTGCAACCTGTACGGAACAGGAGGTTAAAGGTGCTGATGCTCCAAGTAGGGAGCTTGCTAGTGAAGCGGCTGGAATGGCGAACCCGGGCACAAGGAGATGAGAAATGAGGTGCGTTTTAGAAACCTTTCCCCATCACACGGTGTACCATCTTCTGGGTTTCTCATGCATGTTTTTGATGAAGGAAGATGCCCTTGAACCTGGAGATTTGGGACCCATGCGATGGGTACCACGCAGTATTACTTTAAAGGGTCTGCTTTTGCTCACCCAACCTCACCAAACCTCTCAGCCCCAAGATTGTCCACCTTTATGTCTCATCCAGCTGTGGGTCTAGATATGGTCAATCCAGGTTGCATCACAGCCCCTGAACGCATTGTGTAAGAATTTCTCTCTCTTTCACTGTCTTTGTTTCATGCGTGTTTCAAAGTAATTTATTTTTATAATGGGGTTTAGCTGCTTTTCACTGCTGTGTTTATGCCGCTTTACACCCACTTGACACACTAACAGAGAGATATCAATACATAGGTTTTAAGATTATTACTAGTCAGATATATTCTTGTGCGGTGAATAGGGCGTGTTGAGTCCAGTTCTCTGAGCAAGGAGTAGGTCTTGTCTATTACATATTGGGTTTATGGAACGGTATCTGAGCTAACTTGATACCCTTGTTTTATGTATCACCCCACCTCACCTTTCCCGTTAAGCAGCCATAGTGTGTTTTCTGCATGTGTGACTCTGTTCTGTTTTGTAATTCAGTTCAAGTGTAACGGTTTTTACATTCCCTCTATCTGTGACACCTTATGAGAAGTGTCCTTTTCTGTGTGACTTATTTCACTTAGAATCGTCGTACCTAAATCCACTCATCATGCTGCTACTAACCTTACGACATTGATTTCATGGCTGAGTGATATTCCATTGTACATAAGGACCACAACTTCTTTATCCATTTTTCTCTTTCCTGGGATATTTAAGGTGGAATGAAGTGGAGGTCCTGGTCAACAGAGCAGCCCTAAACTTTTGGGTGCTTGTGTCTTGCTGATTTTTAATTTTCCCAATTTCTACCCCCATGAGTGGAAGTGCCCTACGCTCTCTAAGCTGTGTTTTTCAGATGTTTCAGGACTCACTGGACACTTCCCCAGAGTGGCTCTTGGCCATTTACATCCCGCCCATCAGTGTAGCAAGGCTCCCATTTCTCCATGGCCTGTCCTGCATTTCTGGTTTTGACACTCTTTTCAGCATGGCCCTTTTGACCGATGGGAAGCGAGACTTCTTTGTAGCGCTGATTTGCCTTTCCAGGTTGCTTGGTTGGCCAAAAAGGGCGTATGCGTTTTTTCCTGAATATATTCAGGAAAAAACGCATACGCCCTTTTTGGCCAAGGGCATCATTGTCAACGTTTTGCCGCTTTTCATGTGCTTTAAAGGCGATTCGTATCTACCTCCTGAAATCTGTTTCCTGCAATTCTGCCTTGATTTCAAATCCTCTTCTTTGCCTTCCCTCAATATATTTGTGGACGAGAGTTATCATTTATAACTCTGCAGGTTTGTGAATTGCAGTGCCCTGAACCTCCATTTTACAACTCGTTTTTATGGGAGCTGGCCGCAAAATCGCAGAATGGCTTCAGGCCCTGTTCTGGTTCCGGGGGGCAGGCTGAGCCTGTGGTTAATTCTTCTTCCTGATGGGAAAAGAGTGTGACCTGTGCCTGTCCCAACACCAAGAGCTAGTCTCTCGTTGGTTCCACGTCTTCCCGTTTATCCTCAGGACAAATTGCAACCTGTACGGAACAGGAGGGTAAAGGTGCTGATGCTCCAAGTAGGGAGCTTGCTAGTGAAGCGGCTGGAATGGCGAACCCGGGCACAAGGAGATGAGAAATGAGGTGCGTTTTAGAAACCTTTCCCCATCACACGGTGTACCATCTTCTGGGTTTCTCATGCATGTTTTTGATGTAGGAAGATGCCCTTGAACCTGGAGATTTGGGACCCATGCGATGGGTACCACGCAGTATTACTTTAAAGGGTCTGCGTTTGCTCACCCAACCCTACCAAACCTCTCAGCCCCAAGAGTGTCCACCCTTATGTGTCATCCAGCTGTGCGTCTAGATATGGTCAATCCAGGTTGCATCACAGCCCCTGAACGCATTGTGTAAGAATTTCTCTCTCTTTCACTGTCTTTGTTTCATGGGTGTTTCAAAGTAATTTATTTTTATAATGGGTTTTAGCTGCTTTTCACTGCTGTGTTTATGCCGCTTTACACCCACTTGACACACTAACAGAGAGATATCAATACATAGGTTTTACGATTATTACTAGTCAGATATATTCTTGTGCGGTGAATAGGGCGTGTTGAGTCCAGTTCTCTGAGCAAGGAGTAGGTCTTGTCTATTACATATTGGGTTTATGGAACGGTATCTGAGCTAACTTGATACCCTTGTTTTATGTATCACCCCACCTCACCTTTCCCGTTAAGCAGCCATAGTGTGTTTTCTGCATGTGTGACTCTGTTCTGTTTTGTAATTCAGTTCAAGTGTAACGGTTTTTACATTCCCTCTATCTGTGATACCTTATGAGAAGTGTCCTTTTCTGTGTGACTTATTTCACTTAGAATCGTCGTACCTAAATCCACTCATCATGCTGCTACTAACCTTACGACATTGATTTCATGGCTGAGTGATATTCCATTGTACATAAGGACCACAACTTCTTTATCCATTTTTCTCTTTCCTGGGATATTTAAGGTGGAATGAAGTGGAGGTCCTGGTCAACAGAGCAGCCCTAAACTTTGGGGTGCTTGTGTCTTGCTGATTTTTCATTTTCCCAATTTATACCCCCATGAGTGGAAGTGCCCTACGCTCTCTAAGCTGTGTTTTTCAGATGTTTCAGGACTCACCGGACACTTCTCCAGAGTGGCTCTTGGCCATTTACATCCCGCCCATCAGTGTAGCAAGGCTCCCATTTCTCCATGGCCTGTCCTGCATTTCTGGTTTTGACACTTTTTTCAGCATGGCCCTTTTGACCGATGGGAAGCGAGACTTCTTTGTAGCGCTGATTTGCCTTTCCAGGTTGCTTGGTTGGCCAAAAAGGGCGTATGCGTTTTTTCCTGAATATATTCAGGAAAAAACGCATACGCCCTTTTTGGCCAAGGGCATCATTGTCAACGTTTTGCCGCTTTTCATGTGCTTTAAAGGCGATTCGTATCTACCTCCTGAAATCTGTTTCCTGCAATTCTGCCTTGATTTCAAATCCTCTTCTTTGCCTTCCCTCAATATATTTGTGGACGAGAGTTATCATTTATAACTCTGCAGGTTTGTGAATTGCAGTGCCCTGAACCTCCATTTTACAACTCGTTTTTATGGGAGCTGGCCGCAAAATCGCAGAATGGCTTCAGGCCCTGTTCTGGTTCCGGGGGGCAGGCTGAGCCTGTGGTTAATTCTTCTTCCTGATGGGAAAATAGTGTGACCTGTGCCTGTCCCAACACCAAGAGCTAGTCTCTCGTTGGTTCCACGTCTTCCCGTTTATCCTCAGGACAAATTGCAACCTGTACGGAACAGGAGGTTAAAGGTGCTGATGCTCCAAGTAGGGAGCTTGCTAGTAAAGCGGCTGGAATGGCAAACCCGGGCACATGGAGATGAGAAATGAGGTGCGTTTTAGAAACCTATCCCCATCACACGGTGTACCATCTTCTGGGTTTCTCATGCATGTTTTTGATGTAGGAAGATGCCCTTGAACCTGGAGATTTGGGACCCATGCGATGGGTACCACGCAGTATTACTTTAAAGGGTCTGCGTTTGCTCACCCAACCTCACCAAACCTCTCAGCCCCAAGAGTGTCCACCCTTATGTCTCATCCAGCTGTGCGTCTAGATATGGTCAATCCAGGTTGCATCACAGCCCCTGAATGCATTGTGTAAGAATTTCTCTCTCTTTCACTGTCTTTGTTTCATGGGTGTTTCAAAGTAATTTATTTTTATAATGGGTTTTAGCTGCTTTTCACTGCTGTGTTTATGCTGCTTTACACCCACTTGACACACTAACAGAGAGATATCAATACATAGGTTTTACGATTATTACTAGTCAGATATATTCTTGTGCGGTGAATAGGGCGTGTTGAGTCCAGTTCTCTGAGCAAGGAGTAGGTCTTGTCTATTACATATTGGGTTTATGGAACGGTATCTGAGCTAACTTGATACCCTTGTTTTATGTATCACCCCACCTCACCTTTCCCGTTAAGCAGCCATAGTGTGTTTTCTGCATGTGTGACTCTGTTCTGTTTTGTAATTCAGTTCAAGTGTAACGGTTTTTACATTCCCTCTATCTGTGATACCTTATGAGAAGTGTCCTTTTCTGTGTGACTTATTTCACTTAGAATCGTCGTACCTAAATCCACTCATCATGCTGCTACTAACCTTACGACATTGATTTCATGGCTGAGTGATATTCCATTGTACATAAGGACCACAACTTCTTTATCCATTTTTCTCTTTCCTGGGATATTGAAGGTGGAATGAAGTGGAGGTCCTGGTCAACAGAGCAGCCCTAAACTTTGGGGTGCTTGTGTCTTGCTGATTTTTAATTTTCCCAATTTATACCCCCATGAGTGGAAGTGCCCTACGCTCTCTAAGCTGTGTTTTTCAGATGTTTCAGGACTCACCGGACACTTCTCCAGAGTGGCTCTTGGCCATTTACATCCCGCCCATCAGTGTAGCAAGGCTCCCATTTCTCCATGGCCTGTCCTGCATTTCTGGTTTTGACACTTTTTTCAGCATGGCCCTTTTGACCGATGGGAAGCGAGACTTCTTTGTAGCGCTGATTTGCCTTTCCAGGTTGCTTGGTTGGCCAAAAAGGGCGTATGCGTTTTTTCCTGAATATATTCAGGAAAAAACGCATACGCCCTTTTTGGCCAAGGGCATCATTGTCAACGTTTTGCCGCTTTTCATGTGCTTTAAAGGCGATTCGTATCTACCTCCTGAAATCTGTTTCCTGCAATTCTGCCTTGATTTCAAATCCTCTTCTTTGCCTTCCCTCAATATATTTGTGGACGAGAGTTATCATTTATAACTCTGCAGGTTTGTGAATTGCAGTGCCCTGAACCTCCATTTTACAACTCGTTTTTATGGGAGCTGGCCGCAAAATCGCAGAATGGCTTCAGGCCCTGTTCTGGTTCCGGGGGGCAGGCTGAGCCTGTGGTTAATTCTTCTTCCTGATGGGAAAAGAGTGTGACCTGTGCCTGTCCCAACACCAAGAGCTAGTCTCTCGTTGGTTCCACGTCTTCCCGTTTATCCTCAGGACAAATTGCAACCTGTACGGAACAGGAGGGTAAAGGTGCTGATGCTCCAAGTAGGGAGCTTGCTAGTGAAGCGGCTGGAATGGCGAACCCGGGCACAAGGAGATGAGAAATGAGGTGCGTTTTAGAAACCTTTCCCCATCACACGGTGTACCATCTTCTGGGTTTCTCATGCATGTTTTTGATGTAGGAAGATGCCCTTGAACCTGGAGATTTGGGACCCATGCGATGGGTACCACGCAGTATTACTTTAAAGGGTCTGCGTTTGCTCACCCAACCCTACCAAACCTCTCAGCCCCAAGAGTGTCCACCCTTATGTGTCATCCAGCTGTGCGTCTAGATATGGTCAATCCAGGTTGCATCACAGCCCCTGAACGCATTGTGTAAGAATTTCTCTCTCTTTCACTGTCTTTGTTTCATGGGTGTTTCAAAGTAATTTATTTTTATAATGGGTTTTAGCTGCTTTTCACTGCTGTGTTTATGCCGCTTTACACCCACTTGACACACTAACAGAGAGATATCAATACATAGGTTTTACGATTATTACTAGTCAGATATATTCTTGTGCGGTGAATAGGGCGTGTTGAGTCCAGTTCTCTGAGCAAGGAGTAGGTCTTGTCTATTACATATTGGGTTTATGGAACGGTATCTGAGCTAACTTGATACCCTTGTTTTATGTATCACCCCACCTCACCTTTCCCGTTAAGCAGCCATAGTGTGTTTTCTGCATGTGTGACTCTGTTCTGTTTTGTAATTCAGTTCAAGTGTAACGGTTTTTACATTCCCTCTATCTGTGATACCTTATGAGAAGTGTCCTTTTCTGTGTGACTTATTTCACTTAGAATCGTCGTACCTAAATCCACTCATCATGCTGCTACTAACCTTACGACATTGATTTCATGGCTGAGTGATATTCCATTGTACATAAGGACCACAACTTCTTTATCCATTTTTCTCTTTCCTGGGATATTTAAGGTGGAATGAAGTGGAGGTCCTGGTCAACAGAGCAGCCCTAAACTTTGGGGTGCTTGTGTCTTGCTGATTTTTAATTTTCCCAATTTCTACCCCCATGAGTGGAAGTGCCCTACGCTCTCTAAGCTGTGTTTTTCAGATATTTCAGGACTCACCGGACACTTCTCCAGAGTGGCTCTTGGCCATTTACATCCCGCCCATCAGTGTAGCAAGGCTCCCATTTCTCCATGGCCTGTCCTGCATTTCTGGTTTTGACACTTTTTTCAGCATGGCCCTTTTGACCGATGGGAAGCGAGACTTCTTTGTAGCGCTGATTTGCCTTTCCAGGTTGCTTGGTTGGCCAAAAAGGGCGTATGCGTTTTTTCCTGAATATATTCAGGAAAAAACGCATACGCCCTTTTTGGCCAAGGGCATCATTGTCAACGTTTTGCCGCTTTTCATGTGCTTTAAAGGCGATTCGTATCTACCTCCTGAAATCTGTTTCCTGCAATTCTGCCTTGATTTCAAATCCTCTTCTTTGCCTTCCCTCAATATATTTGTGGACGAGAGTTATCATTTATAACTCTGCAGGTTTGTGAATTGCAGTGCCCTGAACCTCCATTTTACAACTCGTTTTTATGGGAGCTGGCCGCAAAATCGCAGAATGGCTTCAGGCCCTGTTCTGGTTCCGGGGGGCAGGCTGAGCCTGTGGTTAATTCTTCTTCCTGATGGGAAAATAGTGTGACCTGTGCCTGTCCCAACACCAAGAGCTAGTCTCTCGTTGGTTCCACGTCTTCCCGTTTATCCTCAGGACAAATTGCAACCTGTACGGAACAGGAGGTTAAAGGTGCTGATGCTCCAAGTAGGGAGCTTGCTAGTAAAGCGGCTGGAATGGCAAACCCGGGCACATGGAGATGAGAAATGAGGTGCGTTTTAGAAACCTATCCCCATCACACGGTGTACCATCTTCTGGGTTTCTCATGCATGTTTTTGATGTAGGAAGATGCCCTTGAACCTGGAGATTTGGGACCCATGCGATGGGTACCACGCAGTATTACTTTAAAGGGTCTGCGTTTGCTCACCCAACCTCACCAAACCTCTCAGCCCCAAGAGTGTCCACCCTTATGTCTCATCCAGCTGTGCGTCTAGATATGGTCAATCCAGGTTGCATCACAGCCCCTGAATGCATTGTGTAAGAATTTCTCTCTCTTTCACTGTCTTTGTTTCATGGGTGTTTCAAAGTAATTTATTTTTATAATGGGTTTTAGCTGCTTTTCACTGCTGTGTTTATGCTGCTTTACACCCACTTGACACACTAACAGAGAGATATCAATACATAGGTTTTACGATTATTACTAGTCAGATATATTCTTGTGCGGTGAATAGGGCGTGTTGAGTCCAGTTCTCTGAGCAAGGAGTAGGTCTTGTCTATTACATATTGGGTTTATGGAACGGTATCTGAGCTAACTTGATACCCTTGTTTTATGTATCACCCCACCTCACCTTTCCCGTTAAGCAGCCATAGTGTGTTTTCTGCATGTGTGACTCTGTTCTGTTTTGTAATTCAGTTCAAGTGTAACGGTTTTTACATTCCCTCTATCTGTGATACCTTATGAGAAGTGTCCTTTTCTGTGTGACTTATTTCACTTAGAATCGTCGTACCTAAATCCACTCATCATGCTGCTACTAACCTTACGACATTGATTTCATGGCTGAGTGATATTCCATTGTACATAAGGACCACAACTTCTTTATCCATTTTTCTCTTTCCTGGGATATTGAAGGTGGAATGAAGTGGAGGTCCTGGTCAACAGAGCAGCCCTAAACTTTGGGGTGCTTGTGTCTTGCTGATTTTTAATTTTCCCAATTTATACCCCCATGAGTGGAAGTGCCCTACGCTCTCTAAGCTGTGTTTTTCAGATGTTTCAGGACTCACCGGACACTTCTCCAGAGTGGCTCTTGGCCATTTACATCCCGCCCATCAGTGTAGCAAGGCTCCCATTTCTCCATGGCCTGTCCTGCATTTCTGGTTTTGACACTTTTTTCAGCATGGCCCTTTTGACCGATGGGAAGCGAGACTTCTTTGTAGCGCTGATTTGCCTTTCCAGGTTGCTTGGTTGGCCAAAAAGGGCGTATGCGTTTTTTCCTGAATATATTCAGGAAAAAACGCATACGCCCTTTTTGGCCAAGGGCATCATTGTCAACGTTTTGCCGCTTTTCATGTGCTTTAAAGGCGATTCGTATCTACCTCCTGAAATCTGTTTCCTGCAATTCTGCCTTGATTTCAAATCCTCTTCTTTGCCTTCCCTCAATATATTTGTGGACGAGAGTTATCATTTATAACTCTGCAGGTTTGTGAATTGCAGTGCCCTGAACCTCCATTTTACAACTCGTTTTTATGGGAGCTGGCCGCAAAATCGCAGAATGGCTTCAGGCCCTGTTCTGGTTCCGGGGGGCAGGCTGAGCCTGTGGTTAATTCTTCTTCCTGATGGGAAAATAGTGTGACCTGTGCCTGTCCCAACACCAAGAGCTAGTCTCTCGTTGGTTCCACGTCTTCCCGTTTATCCTCAGGACAAATTGCAACCTGTACGGAACAGGAGGTTAAAGGTGCTGATGCTCCAAGTAGGGAGCTTGCTAGTAAAGCGGCTGGAATGGCAAACCCGGGCACATGGAGATGAGAAATGAGGTGCGTTTTAGAAACCTATCCCCATCACACGGTGTACCATCTTCTGGGTTTCTCATGCATGTTTTTGATGTAGGAAGATGCCCTTGAACCTGGAGATTTGGGACCCATGCGATGGGTACCACGCAGTATTACTTTAAAGGGTCTGCGTTTGCTCACCCAACCTCACCAAACCTCTCAGCCCCAAGAGTGTCCACCCTTATGTCTCATCCAGCTGTGCGTCTAGATATGGTCAATCCAGGTTGCATCACAGCCCCTGAACGCATTGTGTAAGAATTTCTCTCTCTTTCACTGTCTTTGTTCCATGGGTGTTTCAAAGTAATTTATTTTTATAATGGGGTTTAGCTGCTTTTCACGGCTGTGTTTATGCCGCTTTACACCCACTTGACACACTAACAGAGAGATATCAATACATAGGTTTTACGATTATTACTAGTCAGATATATTCTTGTGCGGTGAATAGGGCGTGTTGAGTCCAGTTCTCTGAGCAAGGAGTAGGTCTTGTCTATTACATATTGGGTTTATGGAACGGTATCTGAGCTAACTTGATACCCTTGTTTTATGTATCACCCCACCTCACCTTTCCCGTTAAGCAGCCATAGTGTGTTTTCTGCATGTGTGAGTCTGTTCTGTTTTGTAATTCAGTTCAAGTGTAACGGTTTTTACATTCCCTCTATCTGTGATACCTTATGAGAAGTGTCCTTTTCTGTGTGACTTATTTCACTTAGAATCGTCGTACCTAAATCCACTCATCATGCTGCTACTAACCTTACGACATTGATTTCATGGCTGAGTGATATTCCATTGTACATAAGGACCACAACTTCTTTATCCATTTTTCTCTTTCCTGGGATATTTAAGGTGGAATGAAGTGGAGGTCCTGGTCAACAGAGCAGCCCTAAACTTTGGGGTGCTTGTGTCTTGCTGATTTTTAATTTTCCCAATTTATACCCCCATGAGTGGAAGTGCCCTACGCTCTCTAAGCTGTGTTTTTCAGATGTTTCAGGACTCACCGGACACTTCTCCAGAGTGGCTCTTGGCCATTTACATCCCGCCCATCAGTGTAGCAAGGCTCCCATTTCTCCATGGCCTGTCCTGCATTTCTGGTTTTGACACTTTTTTCAGCATGGCCCTTTTGACCGATGGGAAGCGAGACTTCTTTGTAGCGCTGATTTGCCTTTCCAGGTTGCTTGGTTGGCCAAAAAGGGCGTATGCGTTTTTTCCTGAATATATTCAGGAAAAAACGCATACGCCCTTTTTGGCCAAGGGCATCATTGTCAACGTTTTGCCGCTTTTCATGTGCTTTAAAGGCGATTCGTATCTACCTCCTGAAATATGTTTCCTGCAATTCTGCCTTGATTTCAAATCCTCTTCTTTGCCTTCCCTCAATATATTTGTGGACGAGAGTTATCATTTATAACTCTGCAGGTTTGTGAATTGCAGTGCCCTGAACCTCCATTTTACAACTCGTTTTTATGGGAGCTGGCCGCAAAATCGCAGAATGGCTTCAGGCCCTGTTCTGGTTCCGGGGGGCAGGCTGAGCCTGTGGTTAATTCTTCTTCCTGATGGGAAAAGAGTGTGACCTGTGCCTGTCCCAACACCAAGAGCTAGTCTCTCGTTGGTTCCACGTCTTCCCGTTTATCCTCAGGACAAATTGCAACCTGTACGGAACAGGAGGGTAAAGGTGCTGATGCTCCAAGTAGGGAGCTTGCTAGTGAAGCGGCTGGAATGGCGAACCCGGGCACAAGGAGATGAGAAATGAGGTGCGTTTTAGAAACCTTTCCCCATCACACGGTGTACCATCTTCTGGGTTTCTCATGCATGTTTTTGATGTAGGAAGATGCCCTTGAACCTGGAGATTTGGGACCCATGCGATGGGTACCACGCAGTATTACTTTAAAGGGTCTGCGTTTGCTCACCCAACCCTACCAAACCTCTCAGCCCCAAGAGTGTCCACCCTTATGTGTCATCCAGCTGTGCGTCTAGATATGGTCAATCCAGGTTGCATCACAGCCCCTGAACGCATTGTGTAAGAATTTCTCTCTCTTTCACTGTCTTTGTTTCATGGGTGTTTCAAAGTAATTTATTTTTATAATGGGTTTTAGCTGCTTTTCACTGCTGTGTTTATGCCGCTTTACACCCACTTGACACACTAACAGAGAGATATCAATACATAGGTTTTACGATTATTACTAGTCAGATATATTCTTGTGCGGTGAATAGGGCGTGTTGAGTCCAGTTCTCTGAGCAAGGAGTAGGTCTTGTCTATTACATATTGGGTTTATGGAACGGTATCTGAGCTAACTTGATACCCTTGTTTTATGTATCACCCCACCTCACCTTTCCCGTTAAGCAGCCATAGTGTGTTTTCTGCATGTGTGACTCTGTTCTGTTTTGTAATTCAGTTCAAGTGTAACGGTTTTTACATTCCCTCTATCTGTGATACCTTATGAGAAGTGTCCTTTTCTGTGTGACTTATTTCACTTAGAATCGTCGTACCTAAATCCACTCATCATGCTGCTACTAACCTTACGACATTGATTTCATGGCTGAGTGATATTCCATTGTACATAAGGACCACAACTTCTTTATCCATTTTTCTCTTTCCTGGGATATTTAAGGTGGAATGAAGTGGAGGTCCTGGTCAACAGAGCAGCCCTAAACTTTGGGGTGCTTGTGTCTTGCTGATTTTTCATTTTCCCAATTTATACCCCCATGAGTGGAAGTGCCCTACGCTCTCTAAGCTGTGTTTTTCAGATGTTTCAGGACTCACCGGACACTTCTCCAGAGTGGCTCTTGGCCATTTACATCCCGCCCATCAGTGTAGCAAGGCTCCCATTTCTCCATGGCCTGTCCTGCATTTCTGGTTTTGACACTTTTTTCAGCATGGCCCTTTTGACCGATGGGAAGCGAGACTTCTTTGTAGCGCTGATTTGCCTTTCCAGGTTGCTTGGTTGGCCAAAAAGGGCGTATGCGTTTTTTCCTGAATATATTCAGGAAAAAACGCATACGCCCTTTTTGGCCAAGGGCATCATTGTCAACGTTTTGCCGCTTTTCATGTGCTTTAAAGGCGATTCGTATCTACCTCCTGAAATCTGTTTCCTGCAATTCTGCCTTGATTTCAAATCCTCTTCTTTGCCTTCCCTCAATATATTTGTGGACGAGAGTTATCATTTATAACTCTGCAGGTTTGTGAATTGCAGTGCCCTGAACCTCCATTTTACAACTCGTTTTTATGGGAGCTGGCCGCAAAATCGCAGAATGGCTTCAGGCCCTGTTCTGGTTCCGGGGGCAGGCTGAGCCTGTGGTTAATTCTTCTTCCTGATGGGAAAAGAGTGTGACCTGTGCCTGTCCCAACACCAAGAGCTAGTCTCTCGTTGGTTCCACGTCTTCCCGTTTATCCTCAGGACAAATTGCAACCTGTACGGAACAGGAGGGTAAAGGTGCTGATGCTCCAAGTAGGGAGCTTGCTAGTGAAGCGGCTGGAATGGCGAACCCGGGCACAAGGAGATGAGAAATGAGGTGCGTTTTAGAAACCTTTCCCCATCACACGGTGTACCATCTTCTGGGTTTCTCATGCATGTTTTTGATGTAGGAAGATGCCCTTGAACCTGGAGATTTGGGACCCATGCGATGGGTACCACGCAGTATTACTTTAAAGGGTCTGCGTTTGCTCACCCAACCCTACCAAACCTCTCAGCCCCAAGAGTGTCCACCCTTATGTGTCATCCAGCTGTGCGTCTAGATATGGTCAATCCAGGTTGCATCACAGCCCCTGAACGCATTGTGTAAGAATTTCTCTCTCTTTCACTGTCTTTGTTTCATGGGTGTTTCAAAGTAATTTATTTTTATAATGGGTTTTAGCTGCTTTTCACTGCTGTGTTTATGCCGCTTTACACCCACTTGACACACTAACAGAGAGATATCAATACATAGGTTTTACGATTATTACTAGTCAGATATATTCTTGTGCGGTGAATAGGGCGTGTTGAGTCCAGTTCTCTGAGCAAGGAGTAGGTCTTGTCTATTACATATTGGGTTTATGGAACGGTATCTGAGCTAACTTGATACCCTTGTTTTATGTATCACCCCACCTCACCTTTCCCGTTAAGCAGCCATAGTGTGTTTTTCTGCATGTGTGACTCTGTTCTGTTTTGTAATTCAGTTCAAGTGTAACGGTTTTTACATTCCCTCTATCTGTGATACCTTATGAGAAGTGTCCTTTTCTGTGTGACTTATTTCACTTAGAATCGTCGTACCTAAATCCACTCATCATGCTGCTACTAACCTTACGACATTGATTTCATGGCTGAGTGATATTCCATTGTACATAAGGACCACAACTTCTTTATCCATTTTTCTCTTTCCTGGGATATTTAAGGTGGAATGAAGTGGAGGTCCTGGTCAACAGAGCAGCCCTAAACTTTGGGGTGCTTGTGTCTTGCTGATTTTTAATTTTCCCAATTTCTACCCCCATGAGTGGAAGTGCCCTACGCTCTCTAAGCTGTGTTTTTCAGATGTTTCAGGACTCACCGGACACTTCTCCAGAGTGGCTCTTGGCCATTTACATCCCGCCCATCAGTGTAGCAAGGCTCCCATTTCTCCATGGCCTGTCCTGCATTTCTGGTTTTGACACTTTTTTCAGCATGGCCCTTTTGACCGATGGGAAGCGAGACTTCTTTGTAGCGCTGATTTGCCTTTCCAGGTTGCTTGGTTGGCCAAAAAGGGCGTATGCGTTTTTTCCTGAATATATTCAGGAAAAAACGCATACGCCCTTTTTGGCCAAGGGCATCATTGTCAACGTTTTGCCGCTTTTCATGTGCTTTAAAGGCGATTCGTATCTACCTCCTGAAATCTGTTTCCTGCAATTCTGCCTTGATTTCAAATCCTCTTCTTTGCCTTCCCTCAATATATTTGTGGACGAGAGTTATCATTTATAACTCTGCAGGTTTGTGAATTGCAGTGCCCTGAACCTCCATTTTACAACTCGTTTTTATGGGAGCTGGCCGCAAAATCGCAGAATGGCTTCAGGCCCTGTTCTGGTTCCGGGGGCAGGCTGAGCCTGTGGTTAATTCTTCTTCCTGATGGGAAAAGAGTGTGACCTGTGCCTGTCCCAACACCAAGAGCTAGTCTCTCGTTGGTTCCACGTCTTCCCGTTTATCCTCAGGACAAATTGCAACCTGTACGGAACAGGAGGTTAAAGGTGCTGATGCTCCAAGTAGGGAGCTTGCTAGTAAAGCGGCTGGAATGGCAAACCCGGGCACAAGGAGATGAGAAATGAGGTGCGTTTTAGAAACCTATCCCCATCACACGGTGTACCATCTTCTGGGTTTCTCATGCATGTTTTTGATGTAGGAAGATGCCCTTGAACCTGGAGATTTGGGACCCATGCGATGGGTACCACGCAGTATTACTTTAAAGGGTCTGCGTTTGCTCACCCAACCTCACCAAACCTCTCAGCCCCAAGAGTGTCA